>NC_091172.1:40447882-40530382 GCF_040958095.1 Procambarus clarkii | reverse complement strand
GTGGACGAGACAATCGGAATGATAGCCGACAGAGTGTATCGTGATCCAGCCTGTACTCCTCTTGACATGCCAGAAAGTATTCTGAGGAAACTACTCCAAGCTTGTACTAAAGAGGCACCCTTCTTGAGCCCGGATGGGCACATGTATAAGCAAGTAGATGGGGTCGCTATGGGTTCTCCCCTAGGTGTCCTGTTTGCAAACTTCTACATGGGTACCATCGAGCAAAAAGTCTTAGTCGACATGAACTTGAAACCGGCCATATACTGCAGGTATGTTGACGACATTTTTACACAGGTACCTGATGTCAGACATCTGCAGGAGCTGAAGGAGGCATTTGAGCAGAGTTCCGTGCTGCGTTTCACTTACGAGACGGAAAAGGATGGGAAGCTGCCTTTTCTAGATGTAACAGTCATGGAAAAGGGCGGAGGTTTCCACACTGCAGTCTACACAAAGGAAACAAACATAGGAATGTGCCTAAATGCCAACAGCGACTGCCCTGACAGGTACAAGAGGAGTGTTGTTAACGCATACGTCGACCGTGCTCTCAGCCACAGCTCAGAATGGAAGCAAGTCGACGAAGAACTCTGTAGGGTAAGGCAGGTTCTAGTCAATAACGGCTTCTCCAATGGTTTCATCGAAGACATCATAAGAAGGAAAGTGAAAAGCCATGCAACCTCCGAAGAGACAACTAACACAACACCTATACCCCCTATTAGACTATTTTACAGGAACTTCTTTTCCACAGCTCATAAAACAGAGGAAAGGGTCCTGAAAGATATTGTTAATAGAAACGTTATCCCTACAGACAAAAATCAGAGGATACAACTGACGATTTACTATAAAACCAGAAAAACGGCCAGCCTACTCATGAGAAACTCTCCAGACACGAAACAGAACGCTTTAAAAGAGACTAACGTCGTCTATGCCTTCAAATGCCCACTTGGGGACTGTAAGCTCCAAAAAACCCAGTATATAGGCAAGACAACAACATCTCTTTCTAGGCGTTTAACGATGCATAAACAACAGGGCTCCATTAAGGAACATATAATCTCTTCCCATAACCAAACCATCGCCAGAGAAATCCTAGTAAACAACACAGAAATCATCGATAGATACAGCCATAGCAGGCGGCTCGACGTTTGCGAGGCACTACACATCAAGAAGTCAACACCAGCAATCAACAGCCAATTATTGCACAACTATATTCTACCCACCTCAAGACTCCGCTCCAATATAGAAGCATCAAGAAATATGGACCAATAGGCTTTCTACAAACACTTCTATTCAATATCCATTGTTTCGTGTTCTGTCTTGTGTTGATACTTTTAATACCCTATTAATATCCTCTAATGCCACATCATCCTTCCCACCTTACTCAAATGTAATGCCACATCACCCTTCCCACCTCACTCAAATGTAGATATAAAATCAGGGAAACGCAAGTTCTAATCAGTTGTGTATTTGTGAAGTCTTTGAAAATGTAATAAGTTTTACGAAACGCGCCCGTGTCGGTGATGGTGTCTTGTATGTTGCGTGCTTGTGTGTCGATGTCAGTGTGATGTTTGTCATTGTATTCATAAGTGAGATCAGTGTCATCAATGTGTTGTTTGAACATGTCCCAGTTTGCCCTATGGTATGAGAATTGAGGAGTGCTGGGGATGAGAATAGGATTTGTGGAGACTGTGAGGATTAAGGGAATATGATCAGAGCCCGTAATGGGCCCTGGTGAAATGAAGTGTTGCAAGTTGCTGCCATGTCTGTTGGTGAATATGAGATCAGGCCGGCCAGAACCTGTATGTGTGAAACAAGTGGGGAAATCAGGGCCAAGAAAGAATAGATGTTTTTGGGTGTATGTTTGGTGAAGCTGTCTGCCATGCTGATTTGTGGTATTGTGGTGGAATGTAGGGTGTTGTGCATTGAGGTCTGCAAGCAGAAAAACAGGCAAGTGAGAGTTGTTGAAGAGAGTTATGAAATCTTGCATGAGAATGTCGGTGTTAGGACGGGTGTAGGTTGTGCAGATGATGAGAGACCCCATTTGTGTGTGAACTTTAATGGCTAGGAAATGTTTATGAAGCCAATGAGTGTGTAGGAGTTCGTGTTTGTATGAAGAACGGATGAGTATTGCAACTCCTTCATGTGCTTCATCTGGTGACTGGTAAGAGGAGTAGCCATAATGTTTGATTTTATGAGTTCGTAATGTATGTGCTATTTAATAATAGCACATCAGGTCTCTCGATCTCAATAAAATCTGACACCATGTGTCTAATGGAGAAATATGCCCGCACATTAAATTGGATGATCTTTATGAATTTTTAGGTTTTGATGGGGTGCTGGTGGGGTTTTGTGCATGTACAGGAGCATGAGGTTTGCGTGATTCAATGACTTGGGCAGTTACTGAGGAGGGTGCATCTTGGAGGAGGGTGGTAGGAATTGTGGGAAATTGACAGCGGGAGGTGGGAGTAAGACAACGGGTTGCTGAGCGGGCTCGGGACGAGATGAGATGAGTTACAGAAGAAATCGCTGGAGTTGTTGGGGGATGGAGGAAGGCAGAAGGCTTGTTGGCAGGAACCGGGTGAGAGGTATCAGAGGTTGTAGTGTTTGAAGTCAGATTAGAAGTGGAGGGGACAATGTTGGGAGAAGAGGGTGAAGGTGCTTTTGACATGGATGGTTCAGTTTGGGATAGTCCAGGATGTGCTGTTTGGTCAGTAACACCGTTTTCTGTAGCAGTCAGGAGTGGGTTGGGAGAACATTGTGGGGAAACTGTAGTATTTTCCTCAGCTGACGTCGTGGTGTTTTGTGGAGTGAGGCGAGAATGGAGCAGAGCGCAATAGCTGAGTTCTCCCGTAGCCTCGGGACTGGCTGGTCAGGATGTGCCCCTCGTCCGGTTTAACACAGGCCTAGTCCTAACATTGAGCCTTTAGCGTGCCCAATCGTTCAGGTGCAGCGGTACTAAGTGTTCGACACCTTTACTACCAACTGCAGTAGGTTGTGGATAGCTGGATTGTATAGAACTTCATGCAGACATTATTTGTGAGGCGGTATCTGGAGTCTACCCAGAGGTACAGTGGGACGGCACTGGGCCGCCTTGTGGTGTACCTGGCCCCACGCTCCCCTCGTGTGTAAAACAGTCCTTGGGCCCTCCTTCCCAGGGTCGTGGTTTGTGTGCGCGACTGGTGGTGTGTTTACATGAGGTGGGTGACAGTGTCCTAGCCTGGGCGAGTGGTGGAGCCCCGGGCAGCTACCCTGTGCTGCGCCTCCTGGCCCGTTGTTATGGCAACCGGGCTCAGTACCACCCTATCTTCTGTTGTGCTTGCTAATCCAAGTGATCTCCAAGCAATGGATCCTGAGCCCGCCGCCGAGGAATATGTTGATGCTCGAAGTGGGTTCCAGTCACCCGATGACATGGAACCCGATGCTGATCTGGATAACGGAAATGAGTGGCAGTTGCAACAATCACGGAATGCGAGAAGAAAGTCTAAACTTGCAGACTCTGCTGATGGCGATGAGGACATTGGCAATGATGACAGAAACACCGGAACCCGTGTGAAGACGGTGGAGGTGGGCGGTGGTGGGCCCACCCAGCCAGGGGCCCGCCCACCCAAGCCTCCTATTGCTCCCCGCGCTGACTATGTGCGCCTGGCATTCCCAGCTGGAACATCCACCAACGATAAACTTAAATGGTTCGAACAACTTTCTACTAAGTTCTCCAACACATTCCTCGATATAGTCCGACCTAGACCAACATCCCCTTACATCTTTGTGTCACGTAAGCAGGAAGATATCATCACTCAACTGGTTAAAGGTGAGATTGCTAATATTGTTTTCACCAGAGAAGACATCATCAATCGACCTAAAAAATTTAAGGAATATATTGTTACCAGTTTTCCCAAAGAGTATCCTCTTGATAGAGCTTATACCCTTAACGGGGTCTACAAGGCAAGACGGATATATAAGGATGGTCATCCTCTCAACAGGATCATCATTGTTTGGAATGGCAGTGACCCTCCCCCTGAACATTACACCTTTTTTGGACACTTCATCCCATCAAGTCCTATAAAACCTTGGGTATCCCCCCCTGTTGTTTGTTATAAGTGCCATGGTACTCATCATATCTCTAGGTACTGTCAACATGACCCTGTGTGTGGGCTCTGTGCTGAACAGCACCAAACAAGGGAGTGTCCTCACAGGGACCCCCCTACCCTTGAGGATGGGGAGGAAGCCTCTCCTCTGGTCCGGAAGTGTCCCAGGTGTTTGCGTCAAGGTGTAGATGTTTGGCATCCTGGCTGCCCTCGACGCCCCGCCCTCTCTACCATGAGCAGGACGCCGGAGGCGTCTGGTCCAGCTGCAGGAGGCACCCAGCTGGAAGCTCCTAATGTCACCTCTAGTAAGCAGTTTCCAACCCTCGATGGGCTAAGGCAAACAAGCAAAGATACAGAAGAAATTAACTGGTTAAAAAGTAAAATTATGGAATTGGAAGCTAAAATACAAACATTAGTGATGAATCTGCCCGGTGATAGTGAAGTGAATCATGCTAGCGATAGTGATCAAGTAAATTCTCCCAGCACCAGTAGTGATGCGAGTGGTAATGCTGCAGCTGCTGAGGCTACTTCACCTGTCTCTACGGAACGTGAGTGTCAAATCCCCGTGGGGAATGGTGTTAGAGTAGTCATTGATCCCTCACTGGCACCCCAACTAGATCGTCAAGACACCCTTGATTTGCTTAAAAATAAAGACTTTAAGAGAACACCAACTCCTACTCAGGTTAACCGCCTCCTAAACAAAAGTACTCAGGACACACGGAACAAAATTACTTATGTTCTCCAAGTGTTTTACGAACTTAAACGTTACCTTAATTCCCTTGACACTTAACCATGGCTCATCAAACAAAAACAATTAAGTTTCTTTCTTGGAATATTCGAAGTGTTTATCTTCGGATAAATGACGTAATCTTGTATGCTAAAATGAGAGACGTAGATGTGATCTGTTTACAGGAACCATATACGTCCACAACTATCAAGAAGGTCCCACCCAGGATACCTGGGTATATAGCATACAACAACAGTATTGGAACTGGTTTACTAACGTATATTAAGAGTGGATTAATCTGTAAACTAATTAAAAATCATAGGAGTGATAGTATACATTATCAAAAATTCAAATTGCAAACTGCAAATAGCCATTTCCTACTGTATAACATATATGGACGATGTAATGTACTTAAAGCAGACCTGCTACCGAAACCTACAGGTAACACAGCTATGTTATGTATGGGTGACTTTAATGCTCGTCACACTGCTCTTGGTGACGTTCAGTGTAACAATAATGGAAGGGTCTTCTTGAAATACCTTAATGATCATAATATTACTGTGTATGATACTGATAAACAGACCCATTTATTGGGGGGTAGACTGGATTATGTGATTGGATACAGCCTAGTAGATAGCAACGTCAACGTTAAGCTCATCCCAGAACTAGTAAGTGATCATTTTGCAATATATTGTGAATACAATGTGGCGGATATTAAGTCCAATCCTCATCCTAGAGTTAAAATTAACATTCCAGACAATCTTAAACAGCACTTTAAGGCTTATGTACATAAGTGGTACACTGGGTATACACCTGTATCAGTGGACCACTTTTACAATGATCTTGTCAGTATCATTACCAGTTATTATGATACCTGGGTTAAATCAAGGAAAAAAAAGAACACTGGTTCTTCCTCATGGACAGAGGATCCTATTATTATTGCAGAGCGAGCTAAAGTGCTTCAGCTTGCTGACTCTTATAAACGAGACAAAACAGCTGACAATTTACTCGCATTCCTTAATGCCAACAGAGATTTTCGCGAGCTTAAGGGTCAGGTTAAGAACACATATTGGGAACAATTCCTACAAGGTATCAATAGAACTACAACATTATCAGAAATGTGGAACAAAATTAAAAACATTACCAAACCTTCAGCCCCAGTTCAGCTTCATCATACTCCTGCAGAATATGCTGACATGCTCCTAGCTCAATGGTCTAGTGTCTCACAAATTTCTTCCTTACCCCCAGATATACAGCAGCATTTAAGACATACCAACATTAACAGAAACTTTAATATTGAAATAGCACGCTCCTCACCAGATTTAACGGATCAGTTTCCTATAACCCCCTTTGAATTAACATCAGCATTAGGAAAACCTAGGCAAACTGCCCCTGGTGAGGATGGTATAACTTATAACATCTTGAGCTTACTGAATGATGTCCCTAGCCACCCTCTGCTTGACCTCTATCAAATGAGTCTCTCACAAGGTATCTTGCCAAAGAATTGGACACAAAGTCTCATAATACCAATTCCTAAACCTAACTCTCAAAAATTCAGACCCATTTCCCTTACATCTTGCATGTGTAAAGTCTTGGAGAGAATTGTTCTCAATCGAGTCATGTTTCAGGTCAAAGAAAAACTGGCCCCAAACCTATATGGGTTCATGCCCAAGTGTAGCACACAAACATGCTTTGCTGAATATTTTGTAAACTCCCAGGATGGGACACAGGCAGCCTTTATTGACCTAAAGTCAGCTTTCGATGTAGCGAATGGCGAAATAATATTAGAGCAACTTGCTGAATTTGGAATCAAAGGTAATCTTCTGAGTTGGATAAAGAGCTACCTATCCAACAGGCGTGCTAGTGTCCTATTTAAAGGAGTTAAAAGTACAAGAACAGATGCATTCGAACTAGGCACACCTCAAGGTGGTGTCCTAAGCCCTATGCTCTTCAATATACTTATGCACAAACTTATCCATGACATACCTGTACAACCTACGGAAACAGTTATATGTTATGCTGATGATATTTGTATTATGGCACACAGTAAACCAAGGCTACAAATGTTACTTGATGCATTCTCCAAGAAAGTAGTAGAATGTGGCCTCATAATCTCTGTTGATAAAACAAGGGTTCTTATTCCCCATTCTCTCCATGCTAACTATACTATTAATGGAGTGCCCGTGGAGACTTGTGAGTCTTATAAATATCTTGGAGTCGAGGTTAATGATACAAATCTCATCAGCAACCTGCGTAAAAAACTTGTTGAGCGTCTTAAACCTCTCAGAACTCTTGTTGGCAAAGGATTTGGCATTAACATAAAATATGCTCGTAGTTTTTATATTGCCTTTATACGATCTGTTGTTGATTATTATGCCTTGCATCTTCTTAATTTTTCTCCTAAACAATTACAAGGCCTAGATGTAGTACAGAATGATGCCATGCGCATCATCCTGGGTTGTCCTAGAACTGTCAGAATTGTTAACATGAGAAAGGAACTAAACTTACCTTCCATTTACGAAAGAATAGTTCTACTTAGTACTATGTTTTGCGCCAAAACTTTGAAAAATAATGGTCCCCCCAGCTCTATTCAAATTAAATTGAGATCCATTCTAAACAATTCTGACTGTTCCCTCAATCCGCCGCAAAAAGCTCCCTACAGTGTGTGGCTCAGTTGTTGTGCCTATAATCTTCAGAAACTGAATGTATCTCTTAACCCTGATAAAACTGTTCTCTATATTCCCCCTTGGAAAGATGTGGAGGTCTCTCTGCATTATACTCCCATCAGTGTAAAACAAATGTATAACACTGACATTTTGAGATGTATAACATTAGAAGCTATTGACAGTCATCTTCAAATTCTCAAACCGACTGAATCCTATGCCTTTACTGATGGCTCTGTGCAGTTAGGCACTGGTAGAACAGGTTGTGCATGTGCAGTGTATAAAGGGAATGAAATGATCATGACTAGTACACAGAGATTGAACAACTGGGCAAGCACGACACAGACCGAGCTATTGGGTATTTATCTAGCCACTGAATACCTTAAGCTCAATGGTGGTGGAGTTATTTTCTGTGACTCTAAAAGTGCTCTGCAGTCCTTAAATAACCCATCACAATGTATGTCGGAAGTAGCTTGTAATATTAAATGGAATGTAATTTTTGCCAATGATAATAATTCTTGTATAAAATTTGTGTGGATCCCATCCCATGTTGGAGTTGAAAAACATGACTTTGTAGATCAATTGGCCAATGAGGCTTGCAGGAAAGAAAACATTGATTATGACTTTGGACTATCTAATGCAGTTATTAGAAACATACAAATTAAAGAAATTAATTCAGATTTAGAAGAACTAAGAAATGCACAGAGACCTGAAAGCTGCAGTATTAAAAGTTATGACAAGTTCTGTAATAATAGGTATTTGTATGGTCAGCACAGTAACCGGACCAGGCAATGTGATGTAGTAATTGCGCGAATTCGCCTTGGCTATAGACACATCTGGCAGGTTAGTGAGGCTGAGCCACTACCAGAATATTCAGATTGTAAACTCTGTGATAAACCTTTAATGCACTCACTAGAACACTATATTGATGAATGTGAAACCGTAAAGGACTTTAGACCTCCTGGCCTATTGTACCACCAACTGTGTAACTATTTTATTGACTCAGGTGTTCTGGACGACATCCTAACAATTTACCCAAAATTTGCTTGTCCATTTTAAAGAATGAAGAACAATTTCTATTTTATACTCTAAGCTGCATCACTTATGAACCCATCCCTGCCCTTGTGTGGCAGTGCACAATAGAAAGTTGTTGTCACATATTCACACATTAAAACATTGATTGTAACCATGATATATATGTGCTTCAGCCTACAGTTTAGACCTATTGTCTTATGTATGACCCTCTGTCCTGCGTGACAGTGAATACTAGCATTAACCTCAATTTAATAAGACTATCAAAATTCTCAGATTAGGCAAAATTGTAATTAATTTTGTCAATAAAGATGTTAATAATAATAAGCGCAATAGCTGAGTAGGAGGAACAGAGATACTAGGAAGGCCGTTATGAGTGAGAAAAATAGGAAGATAGTCAGCAAAGTCACGGCCATCGTCCTTGGCCTTCAAGTAAGCAGCTTGTACACAGGCAGTGACTCGTTCATATGAAAGGTTTTGAAGAGGAGAATAAGGTGGAGGTGGTGGGTGAGGGAAGAGAGGTGGAGAGGACCGAGTTTGTTGTGCAGTATTATGGAGATGATGTTGCTGGTGAGGTGAAGCATTAAGGACACTGGCATAGGACATTGAGGTGGCTGATGCTGTTTGGTGATGAGATAGGTTATGGGAGGTTGAAGAAGAAGAATGAGGGTGTGCTTGAGTGCGAGGTTGGTTATTGCGTAGAGATTTTAGGGTTTGCTTTCTCAAAGGGCAAGATTTGTCAACTGCTGAGTGAGCACCTTGGCAATTGGTGCATTTTAGGATAGGGGCAGAGCACTGAGTATAGAAATGACCTTCAGCAGAGCATTTGGAGCAAATTTGTGGGCTTTTACATTTTCGTGTTTCGTGATTATACTTATAACATTTGAAACATTGTAGTAAAGGAAGATAGTCAACTGGACTAATGAGATATGGAGGAGTGCTGGTGTTGAGGATTTTAATTCCAAGGTGCAAGAGTTTTTGAGCTTCTGTAGGGGAGGAACATTGGATCTTGAGGTGTTTTGTATTGGGCACTGGGTATATCTCCATTACAGTAATAGCATTCCTGTGTGAGATGTCTTGAGAGAGATTGATAGTATTAGGTGCTGATAGGACAGAGCTGTCGACATTTCTTACAAGGACAGAGCATTTAGTTTTTTGTTCAATAGTGAGAACAGGAGTCAGTGAAGCTTGTGTGAGTTTACTGAAAGTAGATTCCTTGAAACAGGCAAAAAGGTCGTCTTCTGAGGCAATGGGAAATTTGATGGTGTTTGTGTTGGCGTGTTTGATATGGTTAGTGGCTCGTGTGCCAGTAACATTGTAAAAGGTAGTGATGCAGTCAATTGTGTCTATGGGTGTATTCCCAGTGTAGGTCATCCGTAGACAGTGAGCCAATTTGACTCACTATCTACTGACAGTCCCGTGTCTTGTGCCAATCACTGTGATTGCATAAGCTCAGTGGGGGTCAGTGTGTAGGCCAGGTCTAAGACCTGGCCTAAGGGTCTCACCACGAACAAACACCGTGTTCCGGAAGGTTGCAACCCCCAGTTATGGTGGGCTCGCACGATCACGAGATTCCACAACTGGCTCGGCAGTGTCAGAAACGGAAGAATTTTAGGAGAGGAGAAAAAGAATGCACCTATGCCATGACGCAGCTGCAAAAGGTGAACTTCCGTCTTCTCACCTGGGCCTGTTCTGGCTCGAAGTGGAGCTGTTCCCCTAAATGCAGTCCGACCTGGACACAAGCACATTGGACAACACACAGAAGATGCCACGAGGAAGATGTCACTGCTTAGGACTAGATGCTGGCTGGGAAGCGCCTGGTTCTGCTCCAATAACTGCTGGCTGGAACTGGTTTTTGGCTGCACCGAAGTGCTCGTCGAGGCCACGATTTCGAATCGAATTAAATATAGGACAAGATACCCTTCGGGTGAGCTTTTGAAGTGGGTATAGGTGAAGAATAGCTTGGGTGAGAGGAAGCGTCGGAGTTGTAGAGATAGAGCCAGGGCTAGACCCAGCTGCGCGGCTGAATATGAGGCTACTTGAACACCTGGTCGGCTTAGGCTTGGCGGGCAGGGTCCCGAGGAAGGGGCGGCGGTGTGAGGTCTTCTTTCCTCATGATGTGTGGAGTCTTCTTTCTTCTTAGGAGTTGAAGTCTTCTTTCTTCTTTGAAGCTGAAGTCTTCTTTCTTCTTTGAAGCTGGAGTCTTCCGTCTTCTGTCTTGCACGTTGGTCTGCTCCGAAGCTTGCAGGGGTTCCACCACCTCAAAACGAGCAAAATTAGGTCCCTATACCCCTAAAGAGGCGGGGGGGGGGGGTGAAGGCGGCTACCTTCGGGCGAGTCTGGTGCTGAAGCTAGGCTTGTTACTTTTCCTTGATCTCTTGCGTGGAGTTTGGTCTGTTGGCGTGCTTGGTGAAGGTGTGGGTCTTGTCGCTACTTTATATTCGTTCAGTTCTTCTTTTGCTGCTCGCCATACGCTGTTGTACATCAGGGTTTTCATGTGTGTTACTACCCTGGTAACAGTTTCCTCGCCGTTTCTGTGTTTCTTCGTTATTGTTCCTGCTTCCACGTCCAGGATTGATAGTGGTTCTTCTGTGTCCTTGGGGTCGTGAATCAGGAATCTGCGTGGGGACTGCAGACCTTCTAGGCTTACTGGGTAGATCGATTCTTGGTCGTATTCTGACAATTCGAAGCCGTCGCCGTCCTCGTGTTCATATACTGGGTCCCGCAGTGGTACATGGAATTCTTGCATTCTTGGGTCAGCGTTTTCTTCGACTAAACTCACGACAGTGGTGTATGGGTTGAACATTTTCGGGGCTGCTATGCTGGTAGTCACTTTGGTTTCAGGTGCGATGACAGTTGATGGTTCAGCAGATGTTGAGATCGGTTGAGAAGCCGTCGGGGTGCTGTCGTTTGCCGTAGTCGGGTTTGCAGGAGTGGCTGGTGTAGGGTTGGCCTCTGTTGTAGTAGAGCAGGAGGTGAACATGGCCTCTGGTATCACAAACGGTGGTAGGTTGTTCTCCTTGTATAGTTCCTTGACTAATTCATATCGTTGTCTGTGATCTCCACCTGAGAGCGCCGTTGCGAAGTGTATCAGGGCTGCAACAGTGCTATCAGGGGTGGCTGCTGGCGGCGTGAGTGAGGACGGCTGGCTGGCTGGGTTGAGAGGTGTTGTCTGTGACCTTGAGTGGCTGGCGCGGGAGCTGCTGGTCCAGTAGTTTAGTTGTGTGCCGCTCGCGGCGCCACTTGTCGGGAGTGCTGGGAAGGCTTCTGCTTGAATGTTGAAAGATTTTACTCTTGGAGTAGGATTGCGAGGTCTGGCGTCGATCATTTTCGTTATTTCTTCCTGCCTGGAGGGGCAGTCTTGAGAGACGGCTGTGTGTTCTCCGTTGCAAAGTAGACAGCGCTTGGTGGTGGCTGTGCAGGTCCTGTGATGGTGTTCTCCAGTACAGATGCTGCATTTCTGCAGCCTGTTTGGGCACTTCTGGGCGTAGTGGGTGTATTGACAACACCGAAAACATTGACGAAGGCGGAAGTATCGTTGCCTGGTGATCTGGTGTGGTGTGCAGGCCACTCCACAGCATCTGAGTCCGTTGTCGGCCGCGAGAGTAGCCTCTGCTGGAGTCTTGAGGGTGACCTTGAGGGTTGGCCTCCCGCTTTCATCCTGCTGGATGAGGTGGGCCGAGATGGCTGTGAGAGACCGGTTCAGAGCGTTTATGCTCTTCACGATCTCAGTGATGGGCTGTTTGGCGATGATGGCACTCACTCTGTGGATGAATATTGTTCTTACAGCCTGGAACTGGAGGGGAGGCAGGAGTGTTAGCCCCTTTGCCTTGAGTGCAGTGGTCGATGTTGTGGTGAAAAGGGCTTCTAGTGCAGCTGCACTACTGAAGAGAATTTGGGGTCCCTTAACGTCCATAACGACGTCGATGGGTGCTACCCCAGAGGTCGAGGTCAGTAGGTCCATGATCTCGGCCTTGTTAAAAGTGGTGTCGGTTCCTCGGAACCGCACCTTCACTCTGAAAAGCATGATGCCTATGCAGGCACCACGCTAGAAATCAGGAGGGAAGCGCTCACGTTGCTGCTCAATATTTACCCACCCGGCAGTGCTAGGTGCAAGCTTCCTCTCTTGCTTGATGATGACACGATTTGAATGAATGAATGAATTAAATATAGGTCAAGATACCCTAATGGGTGAGCGTGGAAGTGGGGATAGGGGAAGAATTAGTGGGGCTGAGAGGAAGGGTTTTCAGTATGAGGTAAAGTGCCAGGGCTAGACCCAGCTGCATGGCATTGAAATCGTTATGACCAGACTAGGCAGTGAAGGCAAGGAATCGGATCTCTGTGACAACATTTCGTCTTTTCTGAGCACCCACGGAGACAGCAGCCCTCAGCTGGGTGTGCCCTGGAGGCTCACACCAGATGTGGTCTTAGATCTGTTAATCAGCATCGCGCCCCACCCAAGGCACCAGAAAACGGGAGCTAGTTGGTCCCCCCCTAAAGAGGGGGGGAGAAGAGTTAGGAGGCTAAAGTTGGAAGTTTGGTGATTTGAGTAGTGATATTATAGGAGAGGGGTTATGTAAAGGACGGAGCAGGAGGTGGATCGTCGATCAGGTTAAAGAGGTTGTGCGTATGTCTGGGTCTCCTTAGGACGTTTCTGAGGAACGTGTCGTAGTTGTCATGATAGGTGAGAATTCTGTCAATCTGTTTCTTCCCCATAGTATCCCAGGTTATGTTCAGAGGTGGGATGTTCGCCCACTCATGCAGGGCCTCACTGGTGGTGAGGTCCTGCCAATGCGCCTCGTAGCCTGGTGGATAGCGCGCAGGACTCGTAATTCTGTGGCGCGGGTTCGATTCCCGCACGAGGCAGAAACAAATGGGCAAAGTTTCTTTCACCCTGAATGCCCCTGTTACCTAGCAGTAAAATAGGTACCTGGGTGTTAGTCAGCTGTCACTGGCTGCTTCCTGGGGGTGGAGGCCTGGTCGAGGACCGGGCCGCGGGGACACTAAAACCCCGAAATCATCTCAAGATAACCTCAAGATGGGTGTCGAACACCCATCTCAGAGCCCTGTTCTGGGTACGCTGGAGTTTCTTCCTATTTGTTGGTGCTGCAAGTGTGAGTGGGATCGGTGCATATGTTAGGAGTGGGAGAATAAGTGTTTTGTATAAATAGAGCTTGGTGGCTTGGGAGGCATGTTTGAGTGGGTAGAGTTTTGATAGAGCGTTTGAGGCTATAGCTTTCTTGGGTGTTATGTGTGTGTGTGAAAGAGAAGGTTAAAGTCTAATGTGAGTCCAAGTACTGTGGTTTTGTTGACTCTTGGGATCTGGGTTGCATCTGGTGATTGAGAGTAGAGTTTTACTGGGTCAGGGTTACGTCGTTTGTTGTAGAAAAAGTATGTAATTTTAGACTTGTTGGGGTTTGTTTTTATTCGCCAGTCGTGTTCCCAGAGGGTGACTTTGTCTATTTCTTGTTGTGCTTTCCGTGTGAGGGCGTTAATCGTATAGTGTGAGATCAGTTGGGTTACGTCGTCAGCGTAGCAAAGGGTCATTGATGTCCAGTATATTGGGTCAGGGATGTCGTTTATATAGAGTATGTATAAGGTTGGTGAGAGAACTGAGCCCTGGGGGACACCTGCATTTAGGTTGAAATAACCTGACAGCTTGCTGAGGAACTTGATTTGCATCTTTCTATTTGTTAGAAAGCTGCAAAGTAGCCTCTGCATGTTGTCAGCTAGTTGAAATAGAGTGCAGAGTTTGTAACGTAGGCCGTCGTGCCATACAGTGTCAAAAGCTTTTTCGACGTCCTTTGCAATGAGGGCCGTCTTGGCCCTCTGGTGTTTATTTATGGAGAGGTAGTTTGGTATTATGTTCAGTGCGTCTTGTGTTGAGCGGTGTTGTCTGAAGCCAAATTGTTTGTCTGTCAATATGTTTTTGTGTTCTAGGTGATTCCTGAGTTTATGATTAATGAGTTTTTCGTATACTTTCCCTAATGTGTCCAGTAGGCTGATCGGTCTGTAGTTCTTGGGGTCTGTCGGGGATTTTTGGGGTTTTGGAATGAGGATTGCTGTGGCTTCTTTGAATGGGCTTGGGAAATATCCTGATGCTAGTGAGGCGTTGTAGACGTCTGTGAGTGCAAAGATTAGGGGGTCTGGAAGTTGCTTGAGGAGAGCTTGGCCAATGCCAGAGGCTCCTGGGGCTTTACGTCTGGTGTTCTTGAGCATGAGTTTAACTTCTTCAGGTAGTATTGATTCTGTGAGGTCACTTTCTAAGTCGTCTAGTGTCGTGAGGTCAATGGTAGGGTAGTGTGTGATGGCATGAGGGTTGTGTCGTATCCATGTTTCTACTCTGTTTATGTTTTGTATTGCTGTTGGCTGTGGGGGGTGGGGATTGAAGATGTCCTGCCAGTGTTGTTTGAATATGCCTACTACTTCTGAGGGATCGGTGTAGTTTTGATTGTTGTGAGTGATGTATGTAAAGGCAGAAGAGGAGGAGTTTCCTCTGATCCTCTTTATGAAGTTCCAAAATTGTTGTGGAGTTGTTTTTCTTTGTATTTCAGCTTTATGAATGAGTTTCTCCCAGTGGTTAGCATGGTCTTGGTCAAGGCTGTTGAGTATGTGGTTTTTGAGTATAGTGAGGTCTGTGTATACTTGATTGTATCTGTGAAGGTTGTGGGTGAATCTGTTGTGATAGCAGGAGAGTAGCCTTTTTGTTCTGATCGAAGGAAAAAAGGTGTATCTGGTTTTGTGGGTAGTTTTTGGAATGGTAGCATCAGCTGCTTGTATGATGTTATTCTGGATGGTGAGGATTTGGGAATCTATGTCTGTGTGTGGTTTGTCTTGGAAGTTGTAGGGCTGTGTGCTGGCAGTTAGGTGTTGTTTGAAGGCTTCCCAGTCTGCATTTTGATAGTCATATTGTGGGGTGGCTGGGATGAGTATGGGGTTGCTGGAGAGTGTAAGTGATATGGGTATGTGATCTGAGCCAGTGAGGGGTCCGGGTGTGATGTAGTGTTGGAGGTGGGTGCCTGCTCTGTTGGTGAGGATTAGATCTGGTCTCCCAGTTCCATTGTGTGCGTAGGTTGTTTGGAAGTCAGGGCCAAGGAAGGTGAGGTGTTTGTTTTGGTGGAGTTGGTGTAGTTGTTGACCGTGCATGTTGTGTTGGCGATGGTTGAATGTTTGGTGTTTTGCATTTAGGTCTGCTAGGAGGAAGACTGGTATGTGTGTGTGTGGTTGAAGAGTGTGTTTAGGTCCTGGAGGGGGAGACCCAAGTTTGGACGAATGTATGTGGTACCAATGATCATCTGCCCGTGTTGAGTGTGAATGCGGACTGCTAGGAAGTGTTTGTGCTGCCAGTTGGTAGTGAGGAGGTCATGTTTATAGGTGTTCTTTATTAGAATAGCAACCCCTTCGTAAGCTTCATCAGGAGATTGGTATGTTGTGAAGCCAAAATGTCTAATTTTGTGAGAGTTCGTCACGAATGTGCTGTTCAGTAGCAGCACATCCGGTCTTTCATTCTCCACAAAGTTAGCTATTAGGTGTCTGATGTTGTAGTATGCTCTAACGTTAAATTGTGTGATTTTCATATTTACTGACTTGATGGGGGAGTGTTTGTGGCGTTTGAACTGGAGAGGTTCTTCTTTGTGGATTGATTCGTTGTGTAGATAGATTTGGTAATTATAGATTTGGGTAGGAGATATGTTTGACATCCGTTTGGCATGGTTTCTGATATGAATTTAGGAAGTTTTGGTGTAGGGGTGAGGGAGTGGTCTGGGGAGGTGTTAGTCCTCTTGGCTGAGAAAGACACGTTTTGGGGCTGATTTTGTGGGATTTTGGGCTTTGTACCTGTGTGGTATTGGGTTAGGGGCGTGAGGTTGGCTAGCGTGTTGGGCGTGAGGTGAGTTGACGTGTTGGGCGTGTGGGCTAAGGTGAGGGAGGTTACATGTTTCTTGGTATCTGATGTCCTTTTTATTGATGGGTCGGTTTTCTTGTGTATTGGGGTTGTTCGTCTTGCATGCAGAATTTTTTTGTTTTGTTTTGGTGAGTTTGTTCTTTTCACTTGGAGAGTTGTTTTGTGTTTTGGTGAGCTTGATCTTTTTGACTGAAGAGGGGTAGCTGTCATGGGGAGGATGGTCTGTGAGAAGCAGTTAGAGGCCTGGGTGTCAGGGGAGGGTGTAGATGGTTCTGGGTTTGGTGTTTGGGGGGTGATGGGGGGAGGGGGTGGTGTTGGGTTTGTTGTCTGGGAGGTGGTGAGGGGTGGGGGCGAGAGTAGGGGTGGTACTGGGTTTGATGCCTGGGGGGTGATGGGGGGTGGGGAAGAGAGTGGGGGTGGTGCTGGGTTTTTTGTCTGGGAGGTGATGAGAGGTGGGGGTTGTACTGGGTTTGTTGCCTGGGGTGTGATAGGGGGTGGGGAAGAGGGTGGGGGTGGTGCTGGGTTTTTTGTCTGGGAGGTGATGAGGGGTGGGGGTGGTACTGGGTTTGATGCCTGGAGTGTGATAGGGGGTGGGGGTGATACTGGGTTTTGTGTCTGGGGAGTAATAAGGGGTGGTGGTGGTGGTGGTGTAAGTGCTTGTGGGGTGATGGGGGGAGGTGTTAGGGGTTGTACTGGTTGTGACGCCAAGCTGGGAGGGATGACTATTGGAGGGAGGTTGTTTGCTAGTAGGATTTGTTGGATGTTGGAAATTGCCTTCCTCGTGTCTCCTTGTGCTGATATCTGTGCTAGTATGATAGCTGCCACTATTCTCGGGGTGTCGTCTGTTGGTGGGTGAGGGGGGGGAGGGGGGGCCTGAGTATGGTGGTGTGCGAGATGGTGTCCGCTGGTGGTGTGGGTTTGGAGAGGTGGGAAACCTGGGGGGGTGGGGAGCAGGGCACCTCTACCTTGAGGGTTGATGGGTATTGTTTGAGCATTTTGGGGAAGTGTGTTGGGGCGGTGAAGCTGGTTAGTGAGGTTTTACGGATAGAGCTGGCGTGCTGTCTGGGCCTGATATTGGGGTAGTGTGTTTGGGGTCTTATTCTTCATTGCCTTGATGAGTTGCACCCTGATTTTGCAATTGTGGTGGGTGGCAGGATGGTTTTCACCACAGTTTATACAGCATCGTGAACCTTCTGTGCAGTCTTTCCAGAAATGTCCTTTGTTGGCGCATAAGGAGCAGGCTTGTTCCTTTTCCTTGCATTGCCTGGTGGTATGGTTGAATCCATAGCACTTGAAGCATTGTGTAATGGATTGGTATGTGCTCATCTTGAGGTTATAATGTGGGATGGAAATGTGGTCTGCTTTAAAGCCATGTGTGAGGAGGGATTCAGCTTCAGTGAGGGAGGAGCATCGGATTCTGAGGATCTTTGTGTTTGGTGGGTGGAAGAGATCTTCTATGATGATGATGTTGGCTTTTCCGATGTCGGCAGTACGTTGTTTGTCTAAAGTTGTAATCGTGGAGAGGAGGGTGGTGTCTACGTTGAAGGCAACAGCAGTGCAATTATGTTTCTGTTCCAGTGTCAGTGCAGGGGTGAGTCCAAGTGTCTGTAGTCCTGTTCGGGCTTTGGGGGTGAGGCAAGCATAGAGGTCAGATTCAGATTGTAGAAAGAGCTTTATTCCTTTGTCAATGGGGGTGATGGAGGTGTAAGGAGTCTGGGTGATCATGTAGATTTTCTGTCCTATTCCGTCAGGGTCAGGGGGAGGATCAAGAGCATAGAGGAGGCGAAGGCAGTGCATTTTAGGTGAGGTAGTGGTCTGGTGGAGGAGGTGGTGGTGGGTTGACTCAGCTGGGTAGCTGTGATCTCCGTGGAGCTGTGGATCTTAGGCTCGTGAGCTGTGGGTTGGAGCTCGGTTGTCAGAGGCGTAATTCCGGGTTCCTAGCAGGCTAATTGAACCCGGTTCGGCACAAATACGAAGTATTCGTGAGTCCTGAAAGTATTACTCGAGGGCAACCCCCACTGCTAGTTGACTCGCACTATCACGAGGTTCTTGCAGTGGATCGGCATAGCAAACAAGCCAGGCAGGGATACACAGGGTGCAAGCACGTGCTGTGGCCCCACCTGGGAGGAAAGGACGAATCGAATTAAATATAGGACAAGATACCCTTCGGGTGAGCTTTGAAGTGGGTATAGGTGAAGAATAGCTTGGGTGAGAGGAAGCGTCGGAGTTGTAGAGATAGAGCCAGGGCTAGACCCAGCTGCGCGGCTGAATATGAGGCTACTTGAACACCTGGTCGGCTTAGGCTTGGCGGGCAGGGTCCCGAGGAAGGGGCGGCGGTGTGAGGTCTTCTTTCCTCATGATGTGTGGAGTCTTCTTTCTTCTTAGGAGTTGAAGTCTTCTTTCTTCTTTGAAGCTGAAGTCTTCTTTCTTCTTTGAAGCTGGAGTCTTCCGTCTTCTGTCCTGCACGTTGGTCTGCTCTGAAGCTTGCAGGGGGTTCCACCACCTCAAAACGAGCAAAATTATGTCCCTATACCTGTCGGAAAATCCGACACCATTTAATATCAAACAGATAATAGCTGTATTACCAACAAGTTACCCATAGAAAACGTAACTTGTAGTGGAATTACCCTCTAAAGAAAACGGGATATCATCACCACATACTATTATAATTCACCAGCTATTCTGCTGGGAATTATTCTTAAATACATTAGTCTTTGGACTTTACCATCATAAAAACATCTTATATAAATTAACTTAATTATCAATATTAAAGTAGAGTAAATGTGACCCTTCTATCACTTTCTGAAATCTGGACAAAGTAGGCCAGGCGTGAGGGAGGAAGGAGGCAGCCATTGTTGTGTCACCTCCGAGACGTGTGGAGCAAATTTAGCTCCTATCATATCTGGACAATGTCGGCCAGTAACGTCAATAGTATGGAGTGTTAAACAGCCATTGTGTATACGAGACCAGAGGCACACGGGAGCAAATACGGCTCCTGTTAATTTTACTTGGACGTAGTGTTATGGAAACCAAAGGTACCATCTCCAACACGATGTCTACAATTCAAGTTAAGTGTCTATCCGAAACCCGTTTATCATTCATTTATGGCCATTAATGTCAGGATATAGGGTGACCCGGTTAGATCGCGAAATCGCCTCAAACTAAAGGTAATTAAGCCAGGTCTTCATGTTCCATGTACTGTATAGTGTTTTCTCTGATATACTTGTCATATATAGGATTCTGGCTTCACAGCTAGCGCACTTTTGACAGGTCAAGACGAGGAAGCAAGATTTGTGCACCAGTTACTGGGTGATATGGAAGCTACCTCAAAGAGGATAATTTGGTGTCTACACCCTAGTTATACCTGGTGGACTAACCTGCTGTACTATAAGATAAGGAACCTCTTCAATGTATGTAGTTAATTTTGTAGTTTGATTGGCTGCATATATATATAAACTATTAAACCCCCCCCTAATGTGTAGAGGATCGATTTGTGAGATTGAGATTATTGCAGAAATACAGTCCACTTATCATTATACAAATTGCTATCGAAGTATATAAATTAACGTAAATATAAATTCATATAAATTAAATAAATATAAATCTCACAGGTCGGTTTCCACATTATTTGGACCTTCGGAACCGGAATATTCGGTCCTTTGAACCCACATTTGGTCATCTTAGTACCGGATGAACCAGTTAACCAGTGGATTCATTAAATATACTAGTGCAGTGTTATTTAAACAAAGGCCAGCAGTCAAGACGGCAGCCTAGCCTCGAGGGAGCTCAGGAGCCTCCCTCAGCCCAGTTCAGCTTCGTCAGCGGTTTCATGCACACCCACAGATATTTGGTGGCGTGTTATTTCGTGAAATGACAGCGCTAATAGAAGCCAGCCAAATTAGTGGCTGTGTCCTCCCAAGATTGTCTACGAATTTTGTGGACTTTATTTCGCGAGGTCACTAATAATATTTAATACTTCTAGATAATATTAGAAGTTTCATAGAGGCTAATTAAGAGGCTATTATCAATAATTCTGTATATTATTTCTCCAAAATAGAGAATTATTTAATATATATTGCACTAGTGATCACAGTATAATATTTACTAATTGCCAACCCACAACAGGGTAGGATATTAACCATTGACTAGTTGAACTATTATCGTTCATCCTAGTCCCATTATTACCATAGTCAGTTGTACTATATTGAACAACCTAGCACCATTAATGAATGGTCCAGACCCTATTTTGGGTGTAATTTTTATCAACTCGAATTGAGTTGTGTATATATAATAATTACTTATGATCATTACACCTTTGAGTGATTAATTAGTGTCTCTACCATCCTAGGGTGATATAGAAGAGCTAACCTAAAGGTACTTCAAGTGACACTGGTTTATCACTCAAATCATTAGTGTGGATGATTGTATATATATAATGTGTATTAATTTTAAGTGCTAACCTCTAGTAGAGGTAGGATTATTGCCTAGTGAGTAAAGAATTTACCCTAGGCTACCATTAGTGTTTGTTCAGTATTATGAGCAGCCCAAGTACAAGTCCCACAAGGCTTCACCAACTAGCCAGTATGGATAATGCAGGGAGAATGAAAAGAACCCTTGCAGGTCTTAAAGGCCACTTAACAAGACAGATCAAGAAATGTGAAGATTTGTCACAACAATCAACAGTTGATTATGCTGACCTGGAAAGCTATTATCAAGCAGCTGCAGGTAAATTTGAGCAAATCAAATGCCAAATAGCAACATATGTGGCTGAACTTGCCAACACCAATTTATCAGAAACAGAAATAGACGACATTATGGTTGATCTTGCGAATTATGAAGATCACACTCAGGCCACGTTACAGCCTTATGTCAAATTAATTGCCCAGAACAAGGCAGCAACAACAACAGTTGCATCTAATACGAGTCAAGCAGAAGCTCGACTCCCTCCAATTAATTTACCCACTTTCTCAGGAAAAGATGAGGAAGATTGGGACGAATTTTGGAACAAATTCGTTGACCTTGTAGACTCAAAACAATCTTTACCAAAGAGTAGTAAATTCTCTTATTTGCAAGGCCAATTATCAGGTGAGGCTAAAACAGTAGTATCCCATCTGAGATTAACTAATGACGGCTATGATCTGGCAGTAAAACTCCTCAAGGATAATTATGCTGATCCAGAAGTAAGAACATCACATTTAGTTCATGAGCTGTTGCATTTACCCCCACCGGAGGCTTCAGCTGATTCACTCCAAGTCTTCAAGCTGGAGGTAGAATCATTGATCAATGCCCTCAGCCTGACAGCAGATACAAACGGGGCTGAGTGGGTCTTGAAAATAATTGTCCAGGAGAAAATACCTAGGGACATATTGAGACAAATGAGTGCTCATTACAATAAAAGCATCTTATCCATGAATGAAATATCTGAAGGTTTAAAGTCAGTAGTTCATCAATTACGAACACATGAGAAATTAAAACCACCAAGTAAACCCTCAGAAACCAATAATAGTAAACCACAGAGTACCAAAGGTACTCCAAATCAATCTAGACAATATAATTCAACACCAAAGTGGAACAGTGGCAGTGTGGGCGTATATGCAGTGGGACCCTCCAAGCCTATAGTTACTGTGTCACCCAAGAACGTGACACCAAAGGGTACTGGAAGCTATGGAACATGTTTGTTCTGCAATGAGAAACATTCAATGTACCACTGCCCTAATTTTCCTGATAGTGACGCCCGTGTTGAGCGACTCAAAGATTTGCAACATTGCACGAGGTGCCTCAGGAAACATAACATCAAGGATTGTGATACCCAATTACACCCTTGTAATAGGTGTAACAAAGGTCAGCACCATGCAGCATTGTGCAGAGACACCAAAACAACGTCTCCAAACCCCAAGGTGGAAGATAGCATTCCCACCACAGTACAGTACTGCAAGGTGCAACAAACAAAGAGTGTCCAATCGGCAAAGTCTAAAGGTAATACGACTTTGCCTACTGCCCAAATTACCATCCTGAATAAGAGGGCCAAGGTCCATACCCGTGGGTTGTTTGACCAAGGATCCCAGAGAACATATATCACCAAAAAGTTGGCAGATGAATTACAATTAAGGCCTGTAGCCCAGATGTCATTCAACATCTCAGGGTTTGTAACAGATGCAGGACCTCAAGTCTACCAGGTGGTACAACCATCAGTACGCTTAGGCAGGTACGTCTGTCGAGTACAAGCCATTGTGGTGGACAAAATACCAGTAGACCTACAAGTTCAAGGTCTGCGAGCAACAGCCAAATTCCTGAGAAATAGAGGAATAAAATTGGCAGATAATATTAAGTCTGATCACCTCAACGACTTCGGTCTCCTTGTAGGGACAGACTATTGTCATCGATTCATCGGTAGCCCTACTAAATATCAGGGTATAACCATGTTAAACTCTGCAGGAGGTAAATTACTCTCAGGCCCAGTATCAAGCCTGAGGAGACCTATGCCTGCAGATAAACAATACCAGTAGAAATCTAAATTTGTCAGCTGATTATATTTCTCCAGTAGCATTATACTAAGGAGATTACAGCTGACTATAGTAACAGAGGTTGATGTTAGTATCATCATTTAAAGCTGGAGATGAGTTCATGAGGCCTCAGTGGCAAATCAGTGAACAGTAGCCTAAAACAGCTACAAGTCACTGCGACCAATGTCACTGAACCCACTGTAGTCTCAGAACCATACTTTACTTTAATGATGAGCTATTCAATCTTCTGAATCAATTAACTAAATTAAACCCCAATAAATCTGATGACTGATTTGATACATTTATTATTTAATCAAGATGTATTCCATGGGCCTCAGTGTTTATATATCAGTGACTAGTTACCTGAACAAACTTCAAGTTATATCTATGTCACTGATCTCACTGCAGTCCCTGAATCATACTTGACTGTAGTACTTGATCACATTCAGTCTTCTGGGTTAAATAATATGTAATAAGGCTTGAATATTAGCCTTTCAAGAGTTGACAGGGAAATGAAATCGCATTAGACTTCTAACCCCTACAACTCTAGTACGGGACATCCGTCCTGTACGAACAGACGCACAAATGTGTGATTACTAACTACTAACATCAAATTAATGTAATAATTCGAAGGAGGAGTATCGGTGTTCGTCTGTTCTAAAGAGGACTTCGACCCGTGAGCAGCCCCCTGGGGAATTATGTCGGAAAATCCGACACCATTTAACACTTTCGCGCTTTCGATTAGAGATAACTCGTCACTGGTTTTTCTTACGATTCCGCATAACTGCCTACTTTTCTCGTCAATCGAAAAAATATTTCTATAAATTCCATTTTTTAACCGAAATGGATGGGGATACTTTTGTTTTGTAGAGAATTTATTTGCGAATTTTTTTGGTACCAGAATGAATATTATATCACATAAACTTCTATGAGTAAAAAAAAAAATACACAAAGTATGTTTGGGGGTGTGGCGAGCGTGTGGCAGTGGGTTCCCTTTAGCCGTTGATATATCCAACACGTGGGAAATATTTGTATGTTTTATGTATATGTCTGTGTAGGGAATTTTACTGCGATCACTGTCATACAAATTATAAAATGTTGCAACAAGTATAAACATGACAAACATCAAACGAACGAAAACAATGCGTTCGTTTCTGCCGCGAACGCATACTGAGCGACGTGGTTCTATATTTGGCGCTTCTCTTACACATGCTTTGTACAAATGTTATACAGTTCATCTTATAGAATATTTTATTGCGAACACATTGGTATAAAAAAGAAATACGTACATAGAAAAGTAGGGTCAGGAAACGTATAAATGTATAAACTTTCCAAGCATGATTGTGTTTTCGCCAGTGCGCTCGCGGCTAACTACTCTCCACTTCACACACTCTTGCGGGTGGGCAATTACGTATATTAAACATCCATATGCATATGTCCGTGTAGAGAATTTTATTGCGATTCCAATGATACCAAAATTAGCGATATAGGACAACTGTAGGCTTCGCAACCATTAAGAGAGTGGAAACATTTTGTTGCTGTTTGGCGCTCTCGGCGAGTGATCTGCATAGTTTTTTATTTGGTGTTGATACTCCTTATGCTTGGGCGGCATTTTATAGGTATGCTCTTATAGACAATTTCATTGCGAACACAGTGATACCAAATTTAAATACGTGCGCCTTCAATTATTGTCAGGACAGTCAAAAGAGTGTACACTTTTTCGGTCTTACCGCGTAGGCGCGCGAAGTGCCGAAAGCATCTGGGGTATTTTTTTTTTTTGAGCGCCGAGAGCGCGAAAGTGTTAATATCAAACAGATAATAGCTGTATTACCAACAAGTTACCCATAGAAAACGTAACTTGTAGTGGAATTACCCTCTAAAGAAAACGGGATATCATCACCACATACTATTATAATTCACCAGCTATTCTGCTGGGAATTATTCTTAAATACATTAGTCTTTGGACTTTACCATCATAAAAACATCTTATATAAATTAACTTAATTATCAATATTAAAGTAGAGTAAATGTGACCCTTCTATCACTTTCTGAAATCTGGACAAAGTAGGCCAGGCGTGAGGGAGGAAGGAGGCAGCCATTGTTGTGTCACCTCCGAGACGTGTGGAGCAAATTTAGCTCCTATCATATCTGGACAATGTCGGCCAGTAACGTCAATAGTATGGAGTGTTAAACAGCCATTGTGTATACGAGACCAGAGGCACACGGGAGCAAATACGGCTCCTGTTAATTTTACTTGGACGTAGTGTTATGGAAACCAAAGGTACCATCTCCAACACGATGTCTACAATTCAAGTTAAGTGTCTATCCGAAACCCGTTTATCATTCATTTATGGCCATTAATGTCAGGATATAGGGTGACCCGGTTAGATCGCGAAATCGCCTCAAACTAAAGGTAATTAAGCCAGGTCTTCATGTTCCATGTACTGTATAGTGTTTTCTCTGATATACTTGTCATATATAGGATTCTGGCTTCACAGCTAGCGCACTTTTGACAGGTCAAGACGAGGAAGCAAGATTTGTGCACCAGTTACTGGGTGATATGGAAGCTACCTCAAAGAGGATAATTTGGTGTCTACACCCTAGTTATACCTGGTGGACTAACCTGCTGTACTATAAGATAAGGAACCTCTTCAATGTATGTAGTTAATTTTGTAGTTTGATTGGCTGCATATATATATAAACTATTAAACCCCCCCCTAATGTGTAGAGGATCGATTTGTGAGATTGAGATTATTGCAGAAATACAGTCCACTTATCATTATACAAATTGCTATCGAAGTATATAAATTAACGTAAATATAAATTCATATAAATTAAATAAATATAAATCTCACAGGTCGGTTTCCACAATACCCCTAAAGAGGGAGGGGGGGGGGTGAAGGCGGCTACCTTCGGGCGAGTCTGGTGCTGAAGCTAGGCTTGTTATTTTTCCTTGTTCTCTTGCGTGGAGTTTGGTCTGTTGGCGTGCTTGGTGAAGGTGTGGGTCTTGTCGCTACTTTATATTCGTTCAGTTCTTCTTTTACTGCTCGCCATACGCTTATGTACATCAGGGTTTTCATGTGAGTTACTACCCTGGTAACAGTTTCCTCGCCGTTTCTGTGTTTCTTCGTTATTGTTCCTGCTTCCACGTCCAGGATTGATAATGGTTCTTCTGTGTCCTTGGGGTCGTGAATCAGGAATCTGCGTGGGGATTGCAGACCTTCTAGGCTTACTGGGTAGATCGATTCTTGGTCGTATTCTGACAATTCGAAGCCGTCGCCGTCCTCGTGTTCATATACTGGGTCCCGCAGTGGTACATGGAATTCTTGCATTCTCGGGTCGGTGTTTTCTTCGACAAAACTCGCGACAGTAGTGTATGGGTTGAACATTTTCGGGGCTGCTATGCTGGTAGTCACTTTGGGTTCAGGTGCGATGACAGTTGATGGTTCAGCAGATGTTGAGATCGGTTGAGAAGCCGTCGGGGTGCTGTCGTTTGCCCTAGTCGGGTTTGCAGGAGTGGCTGGTGTAGGGTTGGCCTCTGTTGTAGTAGAGCAGGAGGTGAACATTGCCTCTGGTATCACAAACGGTGGTAGGTTGTTCTCCTTGTATAGTTCCTTGAGTAATTCATATCGTAGTCTGAGATCTCCACCTGAGAGCGCCGTTGCGAAGTGTATCAGGGCTGCAACAGTGCTATCAGGGGTGGCTGCTGGCGGCGTGAGTGAGGACGGCTGGCTGGCTGGGTTGAGAGGTGTTGTCTGTGACCTTGAGTGGCTGGCGCGGGAGCTGCTGGTCCAGTAGTTTAGTTGTGCGCCGCTCGCGGCGCCACTTGTCGGGAGTGCTGGGAAGGCTTCTGCTTGAATGTTGAAAGATTTTACTCTTGGAGTAGGATTGCGAGGTCTGGCGTCGATCATTTTCGTTATTTCTTCCTGCCTGGAGGGGCAGTCTTGAGAGACGGCTGTGTGTTCTCCGTTGTAAAGTAGACAACGCTTGATGGTGGCTGTGCAGGTCCTGTGATGGTGTTCTCCAGTACAGATGCTGCAATTCTGCAGCCTGTTTGGGCACTTCTGGGCGTAGTGGGTGTATTGATAACACCTAAAACATTGACGAAGGCGGAAGTAACGTTGCCTGGTGATCTGGTGTGGTGTGCAGGCCACTCCACAGCATCTGAGTCCGTTGTCGGCCGCGAGAGTAGCCACTGCTGGAGTCTTGAGGGTGACCTTGAGGGTTGGCCTCCCGCTTTCACCCTGCTGGACGAGGTGGGCCGAGATGGCTGTGAGAGACCGGTTCAGAGCGTTTATGCTCTTCACGATCTCAGTGATGGGCTGTTCGGCGAATGAGGGCACTCACTCTGTGGATGAATATTGTTCTTACAGCCTGGAACTGGAGGGGAGGCAGGAGTGTTAGCCCCTTTGCCTCGAGTGCAGTGGTCGATGTTGTGGTGAAAAGGGCTTCTAGTGCAGCTGCACTACTGAAGAGAATTTGGGGTCCCTTAACGTCCATAACGACGTCGATGGGTGCTACCCCAGAGGTCGAGGTCAATAGGTCCATGATCTCGGCCTTGTTAAAAGTGGTGTCGGTTCCTCGGAACCGCACCTTCACTCTGAAAAGCATGATGCCTATGCAGGCACCACGCTAGAAATCAGGAGGGAAGCGCTCACGATGCTGCTCAATATTTACCCACCCGGCAGTGCTAGGTGCAAACTTCCTCTCCTGCTTGATGTGATGATGGAGGAAAGGACTCAGAATCAGAATCAGAATAATACAGGAGAAGATGCCCATAGGGGCGAGCTTGGAAGTGGGGACAGAAGAAGATAAGGAGGGGTGAGAGGAAGAAGATTTGTAAGAGAAAAAGTGCCAGGGCTAAACCCAGCTGCGTGTCGTTAGGTTGCGGCTTTCGAGGCAGGGTCTCAGTCGGGTGTTTTCAGTGACAACATCGGGACATCACAAACTCACAACATCACAGTGATTGGCTCAAGAGCGTCAGGGCTGAACCCTTTACGGATTGTTTGTGCTGGTTGTTGAGAGCTGAATATGTAATGATAGTGGATGCTGGGTGTTGAGAGCTAAAGTTTAACGAAATACAGAATTAGGAGGAGGATCATGGATGGTAGAGAAGAGGTCATGATTGTTTCGTGGTAGTCTGAGAGTGTGTAGGAGAAAATCAATGTGTTGTTCATGATGAGTGAGTAGTCTATCAATTTGTTTGTCTGATAAAGTTTTCCAGTAGGTATTTAGGGCAGGAATGTTCGTACTTTCATGGAGACTTTGACTGGTATTTAACTCTTGCCATCGGGTGTTGAGTACCCATCTTAGTGCTCTATTCTGTATTCTTTGAAGTTTTATTTTGTTAGTACGTGCAGATAGAGAAAGAGCTAGTGGAGCGTATGTTAGGAGAGGTCTAATAAATGCTTTGTAAAGGTGCATTTTTGTGTCAGGTTTTGCAAATCTAAGTCTGTATAGTTTCTTCATGGCTTGAAGAGCTATTGCATGTTTCTGTGTTATGTGTGTGTGAAAGAGTAGTTGTCGATCAAATGTGAGTCCCAGGACTGTGGAGGAGGGAGATACAGAGATATAAGTAGGATTTTGAGTGTATGAATAGAGTTTGAGAGGAATTGGGCGAATAGTTCTTTTACAGAAAAAGTAGGTGATTTTTGATTTACTGGAATTGGTTTTTATACGCCATTTGTACTCCCACTCAGTGACAACATCAAGTTCTGTTTGTGCTCTGTTTGTTAGTGTATCAATAGTGTTGCTGGTGACAAGGTGAGAGACATCATCAGCATAACATATGGTTAATGAAGTGTGATGAACAGGGTCAGGAATGTCGTTTATGTATAGGATGTAGAGTGTTGGGGCAAGAACAGAACCTTGGGGAACACCGGCGTGTAAGTTGAAGTAGTCAGAGTGTTGTTGGAGGAACTTAATTCTCATTGTCCTATTGTCTAAGTAGTTCGAAAGAAGTTTGGTGGTGATAAGAGGAAGATTAAAGTTGTTGCATAGTTTGAATTTTAAGCCGTCATGCCAAACAGTGTCAAAGGCCTTCTCAACGTCCTTAGTGATGAGTGCAGTCTTAAGTCTTTGGTGCTGATTGATACTGAGGTAGTTAGTCATGATGTTTAAGGCGTCGTGAGTGGACCGGTGAGGCCGAAATCCAAACTGTTTGTTAGTGAGTAAGTCATTGTGTTCAAGGTGGGTTCTAAGTCTCTGGTTGATCAGCCTTTCAAAGACTTTGCCAAGTGTCTCTAGAAGGCTGATGGGTCTGTAGTTCTTTGGGTCAGTGTGGGGTTTCCCAGGTTTTGGAATAAGAACGGCTGTGGCAGACTTAAAGTTGAGTGGAAAGTATCCAGAGGCAAGGGAGGCGTTGAATAGGTTAGTGATAGCAGTAATGATAGAAGCAGGGAGTTGTCTAAGAAGGATATGTCCAATGCCAGACGCACCAGGGGCTCTACGACGAGTGCCCATGAGAGCTGTCTTGACATCAGCTAGAGTTAGGGGAGTCTATAGTTCAGTGTTTGAATTGAGATTTTCAAGGTGGATGAGGTCGTCTGGTGTAGTTGCTTGTCTATTTTGGTGTATCCAGTCTTCGACTATTTCAATGTTGGGGCGTGCAAATGATTCAGGAGGATGTGGGTGAAAGATTTGTTCCCAGTGGTGTTTAAAAATGTTGAGAACTGCTTCAGGATCAGTGATTTTGTTGTTATTATGTAGAAGGTATTTAAACGGTGTGAGAGTTGATCCTTGTAATCGTTTGATTCGTTTCCAGAATTCTTGAGGTGTCAGTTTTCTGTATTGTTCTGCTTGTTCTATAAGGTGTTTCCAATGTTTTGTGTGATCTTCATCTAGGCTGTTAAGGATATGGTTTTTTAATGCTGTTAGGTCCCATAGTATTTGTCCATGACGATGTATGTTTTGTAAGAATCTAGTGTGATAGCAAGCTAAGAGGCGTTTGGAGCGAATGGAGGGGGTGAAAGTGAAATGTGGTTTGTGTGCTGTTTTAGGAATGGAGATGTTTGCTGCATGAATGATGGTGTCTTGTATGTTGCGTGCTTGTGTGTCGATGTCAGTGTGATGTTTGTCATTGTATTCATAAGTGAGATCAGTGTCATCAATGTGTTGTTTGAACATGTCCCAGTTTGCCCTATGGTATGAGAATTGAGGAGTGCTGGGGATGAGAATAGGATTTGTGGAGACTGAGAATTGGGGGAATATGATCAGAGCCCGTAATGGGCCCTGGTGAAATGAAGTGTTGCAAGTTGCTGCCGTGTCTGTTGGTGAATATGAGATCAGGCCGGCCAGAACCTGTATATGTGAAACAAGTGGGGAAATCAGGGCCAAGAAAGAATAGATGTTTTTGGGAGTATATTTGGTGAAGCTGTCTGCCATGCTGATTTGTGGTATTGTGGTGGTCGGACATGAATGAATGAATTAAATGAATTAAATATAGGTCAAGATACCCTAATGGGTGAGCGTGGAAGTGGGGATAGGGGAAGAATTAGTGGGGGTGAGAGGAAGGGTTTTCAGTATGAGGTAAAGTGCCAGGGCTAGACCCAGCTGCATGGCATTGAAATCGTTATGACCAGACTAGGCAGTGAAGGCAAGGAATCGGATCTCTGTGACAACATTTCGTCTTTTCTGAGCACCCACGGAGACAGCAGCCCTCAGCTGGGTGTGCCCTGGAGGCTCACACCAGATGTGGTCTTAGATCTGTTAATCAGCATCGCGCCCCACCCAAGGCACCAGAAAACGGGAGCTAGTTGGTCCCCCCCTAAAGAGGGGGGAGAAGAGTTAGGAGGCTATAGTTGGAAGTTTGGTGATTTGAGTAGTGATATAATAGGAGAGGGGTTATGTAAAGGACGGAGCAGGAGGTGGATCGTCGATCAGGTTAAAGAGGTTGTGCGTATGTCTGGGTCTGCTTAGGACGTTTCTGAGGAACGTGTCGTAGTTGTCATGATAGGTGAGAATTCTGTCAATCTGTTTCTTCCCCATAGTATCCCAGGTTATGTTCAGAGGTGGGATGTTCGCCCACTCATGCAGGGCCTCACTGGTGGTGAAGTCCTGCCAATGGGTATCGAACACCCATCTCAGAGCCCTGTTCTGGGTACGCTGGAGTTTCTTCCTATTTGTTGGTGCTGCAAGTGTGAGTGGGATCGGTGCATATGTTAGGAGTGGGAGAATAAGTGTTTTGTATATATAGAGCTTGGTGGCTTGGGAGGCATGTTTGAGTGGGAAGAGTTTTGATAGGGCGTTTGAGGCTATAGCTTTCTTGGATGTAATGTGTGTGTGAAAGAGAAGGTTGAAGTCTAGTGTGAGTCCAAGTACTGTGGTGTTGTTGACTGTTGGGATCTGGGTTGCATCTGGTGATTGAGAGTAGAGTTTTACTGGGTCAGGGTTACGTCGTTTGTTGTAGAAAAAGTATGTAATTTTTTACTTGTTGGGGTTTGTTTTTATTCGTCAGTCGTGTTCCCAGAGGGTGACTTTATCTATTTCTTGTTGTGCTTTCCGTGTGAGGGCGTTAATCGTGTAGTCTGTGATCAGTTGGGTTACGTCGTCAGCGTAGCAAAGGGTCATTGATGTCCAGTATATTGGGTCAGGGATGTCGTTTATATAGAGTATGTATAAGGTTGGTGAAAGAACTGAGCCCTGAGGGACACCTGCATTTAGGTTGAAATAACCTGACAGCTTGCTGAGGAACTTGATCTGCATCTTTCTATTTGTTAGAAAGCTGCAAAGTAGCCTCTGCATGTTGTCAGATAGTTGAAACAGAGTGCAGAGTTTGTAACGTAGGCCGTCGTGCCATACAGTGTCAAAAGCTTTTTCGACGTCCTTTGCAATGAGGGCCGTCTTGGCCCTCTGGTGTTTATTTATGGAGAGGTAGTTTGTTATTATGTTCAGTGCGTGTTGTGTTGAGCGGTGTTGTCTGAAGCCAAATTGTTTGTCTGTCAATATGTTTTTGTGTTCTAGGTGATTCCTGAGTTTATGATTAATGAGTTTTTCGTATACTTTCCCTAATGTCTCTAGTAAGCTGATCGGTCTGTAGTTCTTAGGGTCTGTCTGGGATTTTTGGGGTTTTGGAATGAGGATTGCTGTGGCTTCTTTGAATGGGCTTGGGAAATATCCTGATGCTAGTGAGGCGTTGTAGACGTCTGTGAGTGCAAAGATTAGGGGGTCTGGAAGTTGCTTGAGGAGAGCTTGGCCAATGCCAGAGGCTCCTGGGGCTTTACGTCTGGTGTTCTTGAGCATGAGTTTAACTTCTTCAGGTAGTATTGATTCTGTGAGGTCACTTTCTAAGTCGTCTAGTGTCGTGAGGTCAATGGTAGGGTAGTGTGTGATGGCATGAGGGTTGTGTCGTATCCATGTTTCTACTCTGTTTATGTTTTGTATTGCTGTTGGCTGTGGGGGGTGGGGATTGAAGATGTCCTGCCAGTGTTGTTTGAATATGCCTACTACTTCTGAGGGATCGGTGTAGTTTTGATTGTTGTGAGTGATGTATGTAAAGGCAGAAGAGGAGGAGTTTCCTCTGATCCTCTTTATGAAGTTCCAGAATTGTTGTGGAGTTGTTTTTCTTTGTATTTCAGCTTTATGTATGAGTTTCTCCCAGTGGTTAGCATGGTCTTGGTCAAGGCTGTTGAGTATGTGGTTTTTGAGTATAGTGAGGTCTGTGTTTGCTTGATTGTATCTGTGAAGGTTGTGGGTGAATCTGTTGTGATAGCAGGAGAGTAGCCTTTTTGTTCTGATCGAAGGAAAAAAGGAGTATCTGGTTTTGTGGGTAGTTTTTGGAATGGTAGTATCAGCTGCTTGTATGATGTTATTCTGGATGGTGAGGATTTGGGAATAATATAATAATAATAATAATAATAATAATAATTTTTATTTAGGTAAGGTACATACATAAAGAGATTTTACAAAGTTTGTTGGCTTTATAGATAGAGCTAGTACATACAATGCCTAAAGCCACTATTACGCAAAGCGTTTCGGGCAGGAAAAACATTAATGACTAAAGCTTAAAACTAATGGGTAAAAAGAAAAGATGTGATGAGTACATATAAAAAATAGAGGTAAAAGAGGGGGGAACATTGTTGAAAAAGCAGCACAAATACAATTACAAATTATTACAGAAAATTACATTCAAACAGCGTTGATTTGAAAAACAAAAAAACAAAAAACATACATGGCTTGAGAACAGGGGGGTAAGGTGGGTTACATGGAATTTATTAGGTATAGCTTAGTTTTTAACTTAAACTGGTTGAGAGAGGTACAGTCTTTAACATGGTTGGGAAGGTCATTCCACATTCTGGGCCCCTTGATTTGTAGAGCATTTCTGGTTTGATTTAGTCGTACTCTAGGAATATCAAAACTGTATTTATTTCTGGTGTGGTGCTCATGGGTTCTGTTACAACCTTCTATGAAGCTTTTGAGATCAGGATTGGCATTATAGTTTAGCGTTTTATATATGTATAATACACATGAGAGAATGTGCAGTGACTTAATGTCTAACATATTCAGAGATTTGAGTAGGGGTACCGAGTGATGTCTGGGGCCAGAATTGGATATTGTCCTATTAGCAGCTTTGTGTTGAGTAATTAGAGGACGTAAGTGATTTTGGGTAGTAGAGCCCCAAGCACAAATACCATAGTTGAGATATGGATAGATAAGGGAGTAATAGAGAGTCACCAGGGCAGGGCGGGGTACATAATATCTGATCTTAGAAAGAATGCCCACAGTTTTTGAAACTTTTTTTGATATGTTTAGAATGTGTCCCTGGAAATTCAGCTTGTGGTCAATGAGAATGCCAAGGAATTTGCCATCTAATTTGTTACAAATTTGGGTATTGTTTATTTTGAGATTTATTTGATTAGAGGATTTATTGCCAAACAGAATATAGAAAGTTTTGTCAATGTTAAGGGTGAGTTTGTTGGCAGTTAGCCACAGATGGACTTTATTAAGCTCAGTATTTACTGTGGCATTTAGAGCAAGGGGATCAGGACTGGAGTAAATGAAGGTTGTGTCATCAGCAAATAGAATTGGTTTGAGGTGTTGGGAGGCATTTGGAAGGTCATTAATGTAGATGAGAAAGAGGAGAGGGCCAAGTATGCTGCCCTGGGGAACACCAATGTTGATGGGTAGTGTGGGAGAAATTGTATTATTCACAGAAACACATTGGAGCCTGTCAGTAAGGTAGGATTTGAGGTATTGTAGGGAGTGTCCTCTGACACCATAATGATGTAATTTAAGAAGAAGGTTTTGGTGGTTGACAGTATCGAAAGCTTTACGCAGGTCCACAAATAACCCAACAGGGAACTCATTTTGATCAAGAGCTGTATGAATCGAGTTAAGCATACTAATAAGTGCATCGTTAGTGCTTTTTTTGGGCCTGAAGCCATATTGGCAAGGGCTAAATATATTGAGTTTGGCTAGATATGAGTAAAGCTGCTTATAGATTAGTTTTTCAAAAATTTTTGACAAGTTTGGCAGGATTGATATAGGTCTGTAGTTGTTAACATCTGTGAGATCACCACATTTGTGGACAGGCGTTACTCTCGCTTTTTTTAGAATATCTGGAAAGGTTTGGAGTTCAAGTGACTTGTTGAAGAGCAAAGCAATAGCAGGGGCTAAAGATCTGGAGGCTTTTTTGTAGATTAAAGTTGGTATCTCCTCAAGGGCACCAGACTTGGTTTTAAGGGAAAGGATTATCTCATTGACGTCAGTGGAATTAATAGGCTTTAGGTACAGAGACTGTGGATAGTTACCTGTAAGATAGTCCTTAATGTCAGTACTGGAAGATGGAATATCATTAGCAAGGGATGAACCAATGGAAGAGAAGAACCTATTGAACTCAATAGCAGAATCAGAGGCTGAAAGCTGACCATCGTTATTAGACAGGAGTGTTGGTTTGTTATTTATAGACTTCTTTGATCCCAATATTTGTGAAATTGTTCTCCAAGTTTGTTTAATGTTGCTCTTTATTTGGGTAAATTTATCTTCGCAGTATTTAGTTTTGGCTCGTCTAATTATCTTAGATAGCAATAATGAGTAATTCTTTGAGAATTCTTTGGAGACAATTCCTAACCTATACTTCTTCTCAAGGTCATGTTTTTTATTAATAGATTTAAGTATTCCCTTTGTAAGCCAGGGATTGTTAAGCCTTTTGGTTGTGACTTGTTTTGTAAGCATAGGACAGTGGGTATTATAAAGGCTAAGAGTTTTTTGAAGAAAAGATTGAACTGCTAGGTTGATGTCCTCTATGTTACCTAACTCGGACTCCCAGTTGACATTATCAGTAGCAGTTATAAAATTGTCTATAGCAGTTTCATTGTGTAGTCTAAAACGTATCTCTCTTGACTCAAGAGGTGGTTTGCTAATGTTAGTTAAGAGAAATGTGGGGTAATGGTCTGTAGTGCTATCGGTGATTATACCTGAAGTAAGCGGAGAGGTTATGTTTGTCCAGATGTGATCTAGAGTCGTGGCAGTGCTATCAGTGATTCTAGTAGGTCTAGTGATTAAGGGTATGAGGAAGCAGGAGTTCATACAGTTGAGGAAGCTAACAGCAGTAGGGTGTTCTGGCTCGCAGAGGTCAATATTAAAGTCCCCTGCAATAATTAGGTGGTTTTTGTTCAGTCTGTTATCAAGTATTAGATTTCTAAGGTTTGAGTTGAATTCGGACACATCAGTGTTAGGAATTCTATAAACTGCACCCACAGACAGGACAGACTCAGCACCCTTGACTCTGAAGCTGGCGAAGATATACTCCCCATAGCAGTCTCTAGTTCTAATTTCTTTTAAGCATGTTAGTTCTTGGTGGTAGTAAAGAGCAGTGCCACCACCTCTTTGAAGTTGACGACAGTTGTGAATTGCTGAGTAGTTAGGCATGTTAAAGAGTTGAGTAGTATCCTCTTTCAACCATGTTTCAGTAAGTATAATAAAAGAGAATTTGTTGTCAATAGCGTCAATCAAGGCACTAACATCATCGAAGTGTTTACCTAGGGATCTAACATTCAAATTGATTACAGAGATATTGTGATTATGAGTTACTACATTGTTTACATCATGTGCTGCAAAATATCTGCAATTTAGATCATTAAAGTGATTATTGTCATAGATAGTGGATAAGAAGTTAAGTTCTGGGTCTATACTTGACTGCATTAAAAAAAAGCTGATTGCAGGAAAAACAAGGAAAGAAAGGCAGATTACAAGGTAGAAATAAGCTATAAAATAGGGAAAAAAATGTACACAATACTGTGCAAAACAAACACAAAAGGGGCTTACAGGGGTACAATGGAGTAAGGGAGTATGGCTAGGCTAGGTAACCTAGGTAATAAATGAGATTAAAGAAAAAACATATAAACATGGACTATACAAAACACAAGATATAGATATACAAAACAAAAATATAAACAAGCCTAAGCAATACAAAAACAAATTGAGCAAAAATGAAAAATGAGGTAGATTGCTTACAAGTACTCTCAGGTACACTGTAAGTAACAATAGATAGATAATATATATCAATATAGATAAGAATGTCACGATACAATAAGATGAGCAGTTACAGGAACAGATGAAAGCAAATCTGCTGTAAAATAGAAAGTAATTATAGCAAAACACAACAATATAATAATATAACAATACAATAAGAGCTTACAAAGTATTGAGTCTGCTAAATTAGAGAATAATTATGGCAAAACACAACAATAAATGCAAGTAAACAAAAGAATTGAAACAATTAGAGGTAGAAATAAGGTCACTAGATAGCCATGGAGGATACACAAGTTTGGCGGAGAGAACAAAAAATCAGTAGAGACTGTCAAGATGAATATATAAAAAAATTTGACAAATGATAATTGTAAAGTAAAATAATCTTAAAGATAATAAATTTTATTAAGCTTAGTTTTAACTTATAATTAGTATGAACTTAATTAAAAGAACAAAAATGAGATCAATAATTGATTTCAATAAATGATATAGATCAGTACAAATAAATTTAAAATATAAATGGAATAGGGTAAGATTAGATTTAAGAGTAAAATTTTACAATGAAACTGAGGTAGATGCTTGCATAAGTGCATGGAGACTTGATGGATTATTTAGGAAATTATATGAATGAGAGAACATTAGGTAAAAGGTAAGGCAGAGACAGCACCTTAGACAAAGTTAGATTAAGTTAGGTTAGGCTCAGGCACTGAAAGAGTTATTTTAAGTACTGGCATTGGTCGGGTTCAGGTTTTCAGATATACCACAATCACTTAAGAAGGCCAGGAGTTGTTGGTCACATTTTATTTCATATCTTTTTCCTGTAGCTTCTTTCTTTGCAAAAATCGTACCATTCCTAGTGTAGCACTGCTTGATAACACCAGGGTTTTGTTTGCGAATTTGGCGCAGCCTGTAGAGGAGGGATCCACGCTGCTTTGTAAGACACTCATTTATATAGAGGTTGGTTTTTTGCTGAGCAGCTGTTTGTATGAGGTCAGACTTCACAGAGGGATTTGCAAGTTTGATGAGCATTCTCCTACAGTTACGGGGATTGTTTTTATCTATCCTAATAGCCGATTTGATTTGAACATTGACCCTGATCTTTGAATTAATTAGGGTGTTGGCTATGTTACAGCAATCCTCACCTTGTTGTTCATCAGGATGATCAGTAGAGCTAATTATCAGGGAGTCATGAAGTTGTTGTTGCTCTTGGTCATCTTTGGAAGCCGCCTGGTGAGTCTGAAGGAGATTGATCTGTTTTTCCAGCTTTTTAAGGAGGTCACTTTGAGCTGTGAGGGTTTCTTCAGCCTGAATCTTACGTATTTGATCCATTGCATCATTTGCAACAGTTTGTATGTTGAGAATTTCTTGGTTGTTGTTCATCGACGATTCAAGGAGGCGGTCTATGGTATGTTGTTGTCGGGCGACTGTGTCTTGGAGGGCCAAAATAGCTTCTGATTGCATTTTCACAAGGTTGTGCAGTTTCTGGAGCCATGGATTACTTCGGAGAGGTTTGAAGTTTGGACAGGGAGCCATAGATTGAGTGAATTCTACAGCTAGAGATTCGAGTGAGTGAGTTGAAGGGGGGGGAGTGAGGAGGGGGAGCGGATGCTGTGTTTACCAACATCGGCGGGGATTGCAACGTTGCCAGTGTTTCATTCAGAACTCTAGGAGTAATGGAACCAGAGCGAGAGGCACCCCTACCTTGCTTGGTGTTATGTTTGGGCATGTTTTCGACGAATAGATTCTTGGTAGCGTTTCTAAAGGTAGATACTTGGTGAATTATAGTAGGGATGCCTAGCGTATAGGGAACACTTGGCTGAAGGGTCGTAGAAAGGCAGGCGAAAATTGGTTAATTTTGGTTGATTTCTGTTGAGGTTCACTGTGAGTTATGGCATATTAAGTCTCCATGCACTTAACTCGTGCTAGGCAGCAGTTAGGCCATGCAACGTTGAGTGGAGACGAAATTAACACGAATTTTCAGCAGCAATGTCGGAGCCGGTGATAACGTGGGACACCGGGGCCAGCAAACCAAAATCTATGTCTGTGTGGTTTGTCTTGGAAGTTGTAGGGCTGTGTGCTGGCAGTTAGGTGTTGTTTGAAGGCTTCCCAGTCTGCATTTTGATAGTCATATTGTGGGGTGGCTGGGATGAGTATGGGGTTGCTGGAGAGTGTAAGTGATATGGGTATGTGATCTGAGCCAGTGAGGGGTCCGGGTGTGATGTAGTGTTGTAGGTGGGTGCCTGCTCTGTTGGTGAGGATTAGATCTGGTCTCCCAGTTCCATTGTGTGCGTAGGTTGTTTGGAAGTCAGGGCCAAGGAAGGTGAGGTGTTTGTTTTGGTGGAGTTGGTGTAGTTGTTGACCGTGCATGTTGTGTTGGCGATGGTTGAATGTTTGGTGTTTTGCATTTAGGTCTGCTAGGAGGAAGACTGGTATGTGTATGTGGTTGAAGAGTGTGTTTAGGTCCTGGAGGGGGAGACCTAAGTTTGGACGAATGTATGTGGTACCAATGATCATTTGCCCGTGTTGAGTGTGAATGCGGACTGCTAGGAAGTGTTTGTGCTGCCAGTTGGTAGTGAGGAGGTCATGTTTATAGGTGTTCTTTATTAGAATAGCAACCCCTTCGTAAGCTTCATCAGGAGATTGGTATGTTGTGAAGCCAAAATGTCTAATTTTGTGAGAGTTCGTCACGTATGTGCTGTTCAGTAGCAGCACATCCGGTCTTTCATTCTCCACAAAGTTAGCAATTAGGTGTCTGATGTTGTAATATGCTCTAACGTTAAATTGTGTGATTTTCATATTTACTGACTTGATGGGGGAGTGTTTGTGGCGTTTGAACTGGAGAGGTTCTCTTTTGTGGATTGATTCGTTGTGTAGATAGATTTGGTAATTATAGATTTGGGTAGGAGATATGTTTGACATCCGTTTTGCATGGTTTCTGGTATGAATTTAGGAAGTTTTGGTGTCGAATGAATGAATGAATTAAATATAGGTCAAGATACCCTAATGGGTGAGCGTGGAAGTGGGGATAGGGGAAGAATTAGTGGGGGTGAGAGGAAGGGTTTTCAGTATGAGGCAAAGTGCCAGGGCTAGACCCAGCTGCATGGCATTGAAATCGTTATGACCAGACTAGGCAGTGAAGGCAAGGAATCGGATCTGTGACAACATTTCGTCTTTTCTGAGCACTCACGGAGACAGCAGCCCTCAGCTGGGTGTGCCCTGGAGGCTCACACCAGATGTGGTCTTAGATCTGTTAATCAGCATCGCGCCCCACCCAAGGCACCAGAAAACGGGAGCTAGTTGGTCCCCCCCTAAAGAGGGGGGAGAAGAGTTAGGAGGCTATAGTTGGAAGTTTGGTGATTTGAGTAGTGATATTATAGGAGAGGGGTTATGTAAAGGACGGAGCAGGAGGTGGATCGTCGATCAGGTTAAAGAGGTTGTGCGTATGTCTGGGTCTGCTTAGGACGTTTCTGAGGAACGTGTCGTAGTTGTCATGATAGGTGAGAATTCTGTCAATCTGTTTCTTCCCCATAGTATCCCAGGTTATGTTCAGAGGTGGGATGTTCGCCCTCTCATGCAGGGCCTCACTGGTGGTGAAGTCCTGCCAATGGGTATCGAACACCCATCTCAGAGCCCTGTTCTGGGTGCGCTGTAGTTTCTTCCTATTTGTTGGTGCTGCAAGTGTGAGTGGGATCGGTGCATATGTTAGGAGTGGGAGAATAAGTGTTTTGTATATATAGAGCTTGGTGGCTTGGGAGGCATGTTTGAGTGGGTAGAGTTTTGATAGGGCGTTTGAGGCTATAGCTTTCTTGGGTGTTATGTGTGTGTGAAAGCGAAGGTTAAAGTCTAGTGTGAGTCCAAGTACTGTGGTTTTGTTGACTCTTGGGATCTGGGTTGCATCTGGTGATTGAGAGTAGAGTTTTACTGGGTCAGGGTTACGTCGTTTGTTGTAGAAAAAGTATGTTATTTTTGACTTGTTGGGGTTTGTTTTTATTCGCCAGTCGTGTTCCCAGAGGGTGACTTTGTCTATTTCTTGTTGTGCTTTCCGTGTGAGGGCGTTAATCGTATAGTCTGTGATCAGTTGGGTTACGTCGTCAGCGTAGCAAAGGGTCATTGATGTCCAGTATACTGGGTCAGGGATGTCGTTTATATAGAGTATGTATAAGGTTGGTGAAAGAACTGAGCCCTGAGGGACACCTGCATTTAGGTTGAAATAACCTGACAGCTTGCTGAGGAACTTGATCTGCATCTTTCTATTTGTTAGAAAGCTGCAAAGTAGCCTCTGCATGTTATCAGATAGTTGAAACAGAGTGCAGAGTTTGTAACGTAGGCCGTCGTGCCATACAGTGTCAAAAGCTTTTTCGACGTCCTTTGCAATGAGGGCCGTCTTGGCCCTTTGGTGTTTATTTATGGAGAGGTAGTTTGTTATTATGTTCAGTGCGTCTTGTGTTGAGCGGTGTTGTCTGAAGCCAAATTGTTTGTCTGTCAATATGTTTTTGTGTTCTAGGTGATTCCTGAGTTTATGATTAATGAGTTTTTCGTATACTTTTCCTAATGTCTCTAGTAAGCTGATCGGTCTGTAGTTCTTGGGGTCTGTCGGGGATTTTTGGGGTTTTGGAATGAGGATTGCTGTGGCTTCTTTGAATGGGCTTGGGAAATATCCTGATGCTAGTGAGGCGTTGTAGACGTCTGTGAGTGCAAAGATTAGGGGGTCTGGAAGTTGCTTGAGGAGAGCTTGGCCAATGCCAGAGGCTCCTGGGGCTTTACGTCTGGTGTTCTTGAGCATGAGTTTAACTTCTTCAGGTAGTATTGATTCTGTGAGGTCACTTTCTAAGTCGTCTAGTGTCGTGAGGTCAATGGTAGGGTGGTGTGTGATGGCATGAGGGTTGTGTCGTATCCATGTTTCTACTCTGTTTATGTTTTGTATTGCTATTGGCTGTGGGGGGTGGGGATTGAAGATGTCCTGCCAGTGTTGTTTGAATATGCCTACTACTTCTGAGGGATCGGTGTAGTTTTGATTGTTGTGAGTGATGTATGTAAAGGCAGAAGAGGAGGAGTTTCCTCTGATCCACTTTATGAAGTTCCAAAATTGTTGTGGAGTTGTTTTTCTTTGTATTTCAGCTTTATGTATGAGTTTCTCCCAGTGGTTAGCATGGTCTTGGTCAAGGCTGTTGAGTATGTGGTTTTTGAGTATAGTGAGGTCTGTGTATACTTGATTGTATCTGTGAAGGTTGTGGGTGAATCTGTTGTGATAGCAGGAGAGTAGCCTTTTTGTTCTGATCGAAGGAAAAAATGAGTATCTGGTTTTGTGGGTAGTTTTTGGAATGGTAGTATCAGCTGCTTGTATGATGTTATTCTGGATGGTGAGGATTTGGGAATCTATGTCTGTGTGTGGTTTGTCTTGGAAGTTGTAGGGCTGTGTGCTGGCAGTTAGGTGTTGTTTGAAGGCTTCCCAGTCTGCATTTTGATAGTCATATTGTGGGGTGGCTGGGATGAGTATGGGGTTGCTGGAGAGTGTGAGTGATATGGGTATGTGATCTGAGCCAGTGAGGGGTCCGGGTGTGATGTAGTGTTGTAGGTGGGTGCCTGCTCTGTTGGTGAGGATTAGATCTGGTCTCCCAGTTCCATTGTGTGTGTAGGTTGTTTGGAAGTCAGGGCCAAGGAAGGTGAGGTGTTTGTTTTGGTGGAGTTGGTGTAGTTGTTGACCGTGCATGTTGTGTTGGCGATGGTTGAATGTTTGGTGTTTTGCATTTAGGTCTGCTAGGAGGAAGACTGGTATGTGTGTGTGGTTGAAGAGAGTGTTTAGGTACTGGAGGGGGAGACCTAAGTTTGGACGAATGTATGTGGTACCAATGATCATCTGCCCGTGTTGAGTGTGAATGCGGACTGCTAGGAAGTGTTTGCGCTGCCAGTTGGTAGTGAGGAGGTCATGTTTATAGGTGTTCTTTATTAGAATAGCAACCCCTTCGTAAGCTTCATCAGGAGATTGGTATGTTGTGAAGCCAAAATGTCTAATTTTGTGAGAGTTAGTCACGAATGTGCTGTTCAGTAGCAGCACATCCGGTCTTTCATTCTCCACAAAGTTAGCAATTAGGTGTCTGATGTTGTAGTATGCTCTAACGTTAAATTGTGTGATTTTCATATTTACTGACTTGATGGGGGAGTGTTTGTGGCGTTTGAACCGGAGGGGTTCTCCTTTGTGGATTGATTCGTTGTGTAGATAGATTTGGTAATTATAGATTTGGGTAGGAGATATGTATGACGTCCGTTTTGCATGGTTTCTGATATGAATTTAGGAAGTTTTGGTGTAGGGGTGAGGGAGTGGTCTGGGGAGGTGTTAGTCCTCTTGGCTGAGAGAGACACGTTTTGGGGCTGATTTTGTGGGATTTTGGGCTTTGTACCTGTGTGGTATTGGGTTAGGGGCGTGAGGTTGGCTAGCGTGTTGGGCGTGAGGTGAGTTGACGTGTTGGGCGTGTGGGCTAAGGTGAGGGAGGTTACATGTTTCTTGGTATCTGATGTCCTTTTTATTGATGGGTCGGTTTTCTTGTGTATTGGGGTTGTTCGTCTTGCATGCAGAATTTTTTTGTTTTGTTTTGGTGAGTTTGTTCTTTTCACTTGGAGAGTTGTTTTGTGTTTTGGTGAGCTTGATCTTTTTGACTGAAGAGGGGTAGCTGTCATGGGGAGGATGGTCTGTGAGAAGCAGTTAGAGGCCTGGGTGTCAGGGGAGGGTGTAGATGGTTCTGGGTTTGGTGTTTGGGGGGTGATGGGGGGAGGGGGTGGTGTTGGGTATGTTGTCTGGGAGGTGGTGAGGGGTGGGGGCGAGAGTAGGGGTGGTACTGGGTTTGATGCCTGGGGGGTGATGGGGGGGTGGGGAAGAGAGTGGGGGTGGTGCTGGGTTTTTTGTCTGGGAGGTGATGAGAGGTGGGGGTTGTACTGGGATTTTTGCCTGGGGTGTGATAGGGGGTGGGGAAGAGGGTGGGGGGTGGTGCTGGGTTTTTTGTCTGGGAGGTGATGAGGGGTGGGGGTGGTACTGGGTTTGATGCCTGGAGTGTGATAGGGGGTGGGGGTGATACTGGGTTTTGTGTCTGGGGAGTAATAAGGGGTGGTGGTGGTGGTGGTGTAAGTTCTTGTGGGGTGATGGGGGGAGGTGTTAGGGGTTGTACTGGTTGTGACGCCAAGCTGGGAGGGATGACTATTGGAGGGAGGTTGTTTGCTAGTAGGATTTGTTGGATGTTGGAAATTGCCTTCCTCGTGTCTCCTTGTGCTGATATCTGTGCTAGTATGATAGCTGCCACTATTCTCGGGGTGTCGTCTGTTGGTGGGTGAGGGGGGGGAGGGGGGGCCTGAGTATGGTGGTGTGCGAGATGGTGTCCGCTGGTGGTGTGGGTTTGGAGAGGTGGGAAACCTGGGGGGGTGGGGAGCAGGGCACCTCTACCTTGAGGGTTGATGGGTATTGTTTGAGCATTTTGGGGAAGTGTGTTGGGGCGGTGAAGCTGGTTAGTGAGGTTTTGGGGATAGAGCTGGCGTGCTGTCTGGGCATGATATTGGGGTAGTGTCTTTGGGGTCTTATTCTTCATTGCCTTGATGAGTTGCACCCTGATTTTGCAATTGTGGTGGGTGGCAGGATGGTTTTCACCACAGTTTATACAGCATCGTGAACCTTCTGTGCAGTCTTTCCAGAAATGTCCTTTGTTGGCGCATAAGGAGCAGGCTTGTTCCTTTTCCTTGCATTGCCTGGTGGTATGGTTGAATCCATAGCACTTGAAGCATTGTGTAATGGATTGGTATGTGCTCATCTTGAGGTTATAATGTGGGATGGAAATGTGGTCTGCTTTAAAGCCATGTGTGAGGAGGGATTCAGCTTCAGTGAGGGAGGAGCATCGGATTCTGAGGATCTTTGTGTTTGGTGGGTGGAAGAGATCTTCTATGATGATGATGTTGGCTTTTCCGATGTCGGCAGTACGTTGTTTGTCTAAAGTTGTAATCGTGGAGAGGAGGGTGGTGTCTACGTTGAAGGCAACAGCAGTGCAATTATGTTTCTGTTCCAGTGTCAGTGCCAACCCGTTCTCGCAAATTCGTAAAGTCAATATTGACTTATTAACTACGTGCATAGGTGATATACTAAACATAACAGATACCCCTGAAAAGATTCATAGAAAACACCGACCTTACCTAACCTTGTTAGTATATTAAGATAAGCATCTTATTGCTTCGTAATTACAATTATTACTTAACCTATACCTATTATAGGTTAGGTAATAATTGTAATTACGAAGCAATAAGATGCTTATCTTAAGATACTAACAAGGTTAGGTAAGGTCGGTGTTTTCTATGAATCTTTTTAAGGGTATCTATTATGTTAAGTATGTCACCTATGCACATATTTAATAAGTCAATATTGACTTATTAAATTTGCGAGAACGGGTTGTCAGTGCAGGGGTGAGTCCAAGTGTCTGTAGTCCTGTTCGGGCTTTGGGGGTGAGGCAAGCATAGAGGTCAGATTCAGAGGGTAGAAAGAGCTTTATTCCTTTGTCAATGGGGGTGATGGAGGTGTAAGGAGTCTGGGTGATCATGTAGATTTTCTGTCCTATTCCGTCAGGGTCAGGGGGGGATCAAGAGCATAGAGGAGGCGAAGGCAGAGCATTTTAGGTGAGGTAGTGGTCAGGTGGAGGAGGTGGTGGTGGGTTGACTCAGCTGGGTAGCTGTGATCTCCGTGGAGCTGTGGATCTTAGGCTCGTGAGCTGTGGGTTGGAGCTCGGTTGTCAGAGGCGTAATTCCGGGTTCCTAGCAGGCTAATTGAACCCGGTTCGGCACAAATACGAAGTATCCGCGTGTCCTGAAAGTATTACTCGAGGGCAACCCCCACTGCTAGTTGACTCGCACTATCACGAGGTTCTAGCAGTGGATCGGCATAGCAAACAAGCCAGGCAGGGAGACACAGGGCGCAAGCACGTGCTGTGGCCCCACCTGGGAGGAAAGGACGAATACCCCACTGCACTTTCACCGCACAGGGGTGGGGGGGGGGGGGGGTAGGTCCTGGCCTGAACAGGAAGAAATGTTTAGCAGAGGAGAGAAAGAGTGCTATACACGGCAATACACATTACGTAAGTTAGGCCATCCAGCTGTCCCTGGTTGTATTCAGGGTGGCAGTGCGGGTTGGCCCACTAGGGTAATGTATCTTTGCACGCTATCTCATTGATAAAGCTGTAATCTAAACCGTGAACAAGCCGAGAGGAAGAGCCGTCGTTGCCTGAAAAGAAGTGTGTGCCAGTTTGCCTGGGTGTTGCCTTGGATGGAAGATGGCTGTGGCCCCAGATAGGGTTACCACGATAAGAATGTGGCCCCAGGTAGGGTTACCACGAGAGTATGCTCGTCTGGGCCGACCAAGCGGCCCTGACCTTGCAAGTTAGCAACAGGTGCTACTAGCGCTCTGCATCTCTGGCTGTTGTTGAATCCATGCTGTTGGATCACTGTGGTTCTTTATACCTAACACAGATACTAAACACTATAACAAATATTTATATAATGATTACAAATTACAAAAAATTTATGTAAAATACAAACAGAATAAACGCCAATTATAAAGTACTAACCAAAATCTTATAAAAAACTCAAATATTAAATAAAATTAAATACCAAAAAATGTATTATATATCCTAAATAAAAGATTATATTAATGTACAATGTCAAGACTTGAAATAAATAAGAAAGGGCAAAGACATGGTAAACTAAAGAAAATTATAATAAAATTAAACTACCAAAATGAACTATAAATCAAATTACAGGGCCTACTGTGCACTATACAGTGTACAATTGAACAGCTGAAAGGTTGCTATACAACAGAGGCCGCAGCTCCTTTATATATAAGGATTCCATTACTCTCAAATCTGACTGGCCATTCATACAAGTGTCCAGAATTTTAAAATCAGATTCCAGCAGAGAATAATCAAACTCATAACAATGGTTTCTAATCTCCGAAAATGCTGGTTTAGACAATGGTAATCCAGTCCTAAAAGATAATCCCCGGTGCTCAAGTATCCTAATCTTAAAGTTCCGAATGGAACTCCCGATATATCCAGCATTACAGCTGGAACAATTATACATATATACGATATTTGAGCACAGGGGAGTAGGCACTTTATCTTTAAATTTAAAATAAGAGCCTATGGTATTTGTGTTGACAAAAATAAATCTAAAGTCTACTTGAGGATAACACTGCTGCAACAGTCTCCTCAAACGACTCCTTACAGAAAAGCTAATAGTGCCATAAAATGGAAATTTAATATATATATATATATATATATATATATATATATATATATATATATATATATATATATATATATATATATATATATATATATATATATATATATATATATATATATATTATTAAATATGACCGAAAAAGTAAGATTAATAATTCTAACACGAATTTTCTCTATCTTTCGTACATTTCTTTTCACTGTTGGTGGTAATTCAAAAATCAATTCTCCAAAATTCATTTTTATTTCTAGTCTGACAACTATATTCTACCCACCTCAAGACTCCGCTCCAATATAGAAGCATCAAGAAATATGGACCAATAGGCTTTCTACAATCACTTCCATTCAATACCCATTGTTTCGTGTTCTGTCTTGTGTTGATGAATTTAATACCCTATTAATACCACCTCACCCCATCCACCTCACTCAAATGTAGATATAAACAAATCGGAGATGTGTAAGTTCTATTCAGTTGTGTATGTGTAAACTAAAGTCTTTGAAAATGTAATAAGTTTTACGAAACGCGCTCAAGTGTCGCGTCAGACTAGAAATATAAATGAATTTTGGAGAATTGATTTTTGAATTACCACCAACAGTGAAAAGAAATGTACGAAAGATTGAGAAAATTCGTGTTAGAATTATTAATCTTACTTTTTCGGTCATATTTAATAATATATATATATATAATATATATATATATTAATATATATATAATATAAATATATATATATATATATATTATAAATATATATATATATATATATATATATATATATATATATATATATATATATATATATATATATATTATACACATGAGAGGATGTGCAGTGACTTAATATCTAACATATTCAGAGATTTGAGTAAGGGTACCGAGTGATGTCTGGGGCCAGAGTTAGATATTGTGCTAATAGCAGCTTTGTGTGAGTAATTAGAGGACGTAAATGATTTTGGGTAGTAGAACCCCAAGCACAAATACCATAGGTGAGATAAGGATAGATGAGAGAGTAATAGTGTGTCACCAGGGCAGGGCGAGGTACATAATATCTGATCTTAGAAAGAATGCCAACAGTTTTTGAAACTTTTTTTGATGTTTAAAATGTGTCTCTGGAAATTCAGTTTGTGGTCAATGAGAACGCCAAGGAATTTGCCATCTACTTTGTTACAAATTTGGGTATTGATAATCCTGAGATTTATTTGATTTGAGGATTTATTGCCAAACAAAATATAGAAAGTTTTGTCAATATTGAGGGTGAGTTTGTTGACAGTTAGCCAGTGATGGACTTTATTTAGCTCAGTATTCACTGTGAAATTTAGAGCAAGGGGGTCAGGGCTGGAGTAATTGAAGGTCGTGTCGTCAGCAAATAGAATTGGTTTGAGATGTTGAGGCATTTGGAAGGTCATTAATGTAGATGAAAAAGAGGAGAGGGCCAAGTATGCTGCCCTGGAGAACACCAATGTTGATGGGTAGGGTGGGAGAAATTGAATTATGCACAGAAACATACTGGAGCCTGTCAGTAAGGTAGGATTTGAGGTATTGCAGGGAGTGTCCTCTGACTCCATAATGATGTAATTTAAGAAGAAGATTCTGGTGGTTGACAGTGTCAAAAGCCTTACGCAGGTCCACAAATATCCCAACAGGGAACTCATTTTTATCAAAAGCTGCATGTATCAAGTTAATCATACTAATAAGTGCATCGTTAGTGCTTTTTTTGGGTCTGAAGCCATATTGACAAGAGCTAAGTATATTGTGTTTTGCTAGATAAGAGTAAAGCTGCTTGTAGATAAGTTTTTCAAATATTTTAGACAAGTTTGGCAGAATTGATATAGGTCTGAAGTTGTTAACATCAGTGGGATCACCACATTTGTGGACAGGGGTTACTCTCGGTTTTTTTTTAGAATATCTGGAAAGGTTTGGAGTTCAAGTGACTTGTCGAAGAGCAATGCAATGGCAGGAAAGTGACTTGTCGAAGAGCAATGCAATGGCAGGAGCTAAAAATCTGGAGTTTTTTTTGTAAATAAGAGTTGGTACCTCCTCAAGGGCACTAGACTTGGTTTTAAGGGAAATGATTATGTCAGTAACATCAGTGGCATTAGTAGGCATCAGGTACAGAGACTGTGGATAGTTACCTGTAAGATAGTCCTGAATATTAGTACTGGAAGATGGAATATCATTTGCCAGGGATGACCCAATGGAAGAGAAGAACCTATTGAACTCAAAAGCAGTGTCAGAGGCTGAAAGCAGACCATCATTATTTGACAGGAGTATTGGTTTGTTATTTAAAATCTTCTTTGATCCCAATATTTGGGAAATTGTGCTCCATGTTTTCTTAATGTTGCCCTTTGTGTGGGTAAATTTATTTTCGTAGTATTTAATTTTGGCTCTCCTAATTATTTTAGATAGCAATGATGAGTAATTCTTTGAAAATTCTTTGAAGACGATTCCTAACCTATACTTCTTCTCAAGGTCATGTTTTTGTCAAACTATCATTCTCCCGTCAACCGTCCAGAGTCCCAGTGTTGGACCTTGTGCATCCTATTTTGTGCATTTCAGTCTTCTGGATGATATCAGACATTGACAAGGAAACAAACTACAGTAATATATCATTATTCAGATGACACTAAGGTTTCCATGCGGGTAGACAGTATATTGGACATGGCAAACCTCCAATCGGATGTAAATTGGGTCTTTCAATGGGACACAGATAATAATGTGATTAATGAAAATAAGTTCCAGCTCCTGCGCTATGGAAAAAAACGATAATGTAAAAAAAGAAACCATATATAAAACGGAATCAAATTTTTCAAGCACTAGTGTCTTGAAATGTACTAGTGATGATACTTGTTAAGACACTAGTGTTCTCTAGGGTGGAATATTGTTGCATACTAACAGCCTCATTCAGAGCCGGAGAAACTGCTGACCTACCTTGTGTTTACCTTGTTATGATTTCTGAGCTTAGCGTCCCCACGGCCCGGTCTTCGACCAGGCCTCCTGGTTGCTGGACTGGTCAACCAGGCTGTTGGATGCGGCTGCTCGCAGCCTGACGTATCAGTTATTTTTTGGAGGTGTTTATAAAGTTGAACACATGAACAGTGTGAGGGGTCGGCCAGTTATGCCTGTTATGTGTAGTGGAAACCTGTTGAACAGTTTCGAGCCTCCGACGTTGGAGTTCTTTCTCAGAGTTCCTGTTGCACTTCTGCTTTTCAACGGAGGCGTTCTGCACATCCTGCCATGCCTTCTGGTCTCATGTGGTGTCATTTCTGTGTGCAGGTTTGGGACCAGCAACTCTACTGTTTTCTATGTTTAAATGATTATGTACCTAGAGAGCGTGCAAAGATCTTTTATCACTAGAATCTACTCTACAAGGCATCTTAATTATTGGTATTGACTCAAAGTTCTAAGTCTGTATTCTCTAGAGCGCAGGCGAGAGAGAGAGAGAGAGAGATAATCTACCTGTGGAAGATATTAGAGGGACTGGTTACAAATCTGATCACAGAGATTACATCACATGAAACCAATAGGCATGGCAGGATGCGCAAAACATCCCCATTAAAAAGCTGAGGTGCAATTGGTACTCTCAGAGAGAATCCCATCAACATCAAGGGTCCAAGACTTTCCAACACTCTCCTGCTACACATAAGGGACATAACTGGCCGATCCCTCAATAGCGTCCAAGGGACAACTTGACAAACACTTGAAAATAATACCTGATCCGCCAGGTTGTGATTCATATGTCAGGCTGTGAGGAGCTGCGTCCAACAGCCTGGTTGACCAGACGACCAGCCGGGAGACCTGGTCGAAGACCGGCCGTAGGGTCGTTGATCCCCGCATGCTACACAAGGTAGACAAGACTGGTGTTCTCCCATCAGCAAGGCAACGCCTCTTGCTTTCCTTATTTTTCTGTCCCGTCTCCAAATCGAGCAGCCCTTGACCACCTTTAAAATATGACCACATTTAAAATATCTTCGAGTTTCTCCTCCGTGAGTGCGACCATGTTTGGCGTCTGCAACTGTATTATATCGTTTAGCTCTGGTAATTTTTTATCTCACTCCATCTATGTTAGTGTATACAGTTTTCAGGAACATGTTACCTTCCCCCTTGTTCTTACTTCCCCTTTCTCTAGTGATATTGATGATTTGTCTTTGTGTACCATTTCACCAGCTTGTCCACCCCATCACCCTGTAGAAACAAGAATTATTTCCACTTTGTTCCTTCTCTCGTGTAGTGGTTTTGCCTCTGAGGTTGTTGCAGCATCTCTGTGTTGCTTTAAAAGATTTCATCGTAATCACCATAATTTCCCTTCATCATTTTGTAATTTCCTAACATTCCTTAGTACTTTAGTACCATCTGTTTAGCTCCATTTAGAGTGATCCTTAAGGGTCCATCTTTTCCCTTTCGTTCCTGCCACTTCTCTTGTCGTCAGGGACATTATCTTTGGTTGTAAGACCTTCCACTTGCCCAACAATGTTATCTGCTACTGTGTGTTTACTGTGAAGGGAAAGTCCAAGAATGCAGACCCAAAGCCCACTGGGGAAGACTTGTTGAGGAAGAAGGAGAATTTGTAGTCATACATTTTTATTACATAAAATTCCAAAATACTACATTGATATTAATTTATGAGATATTCTAAGCAATTTGAGCAGATATTTAAATAAAACTTATATATACAAATTGTTTTACTCTTATCATTATGGATGAGTAAAAATGTACACATGTACAAAAATTTGATTTGTTTGATATATACTGTACATAAAACTTAATATTATTTTTAAATTTAACTTAGAATAGAATAATAGAATAACATCTAAAAATGGCAAACAATTGTTTTGTTAAGTTTCCACTGTGAAGAAAGAAATTGGGCAACATTCTTTAATTTGAATGAAATTATGTTAAAAACATAAATTAAAGGGGTATTACAGGCACATCATTATTTCTGACATTTTTAAAACTTGATGTTTCAAAATAATAATTGCTTACCTAGCAATACCATGTATGTGGTTTGGAATGCAGAACACCTAAGAATGGCTTTGTCTCCAGTAAGCCAAATCTCGAATTCTTCTCTTCAATTATCATTGGCCGCGGCCAGTACTGGCATATTACATCTTGACCGATGTTTTGTGCACAGTTGAAAGCCCTCACCACGAGTCATGTTGCACATCTTAAGAATGACACCATGCCGGCATGATGCAAGGCTTATGCTGGTCTCCTCCAGGGATTTATGTATATATATGGCGGGTGTCGAGCCGCTTTCCACAAAGACACGTCACAATTTTGGTTGCTCTACAAGTAAAATAAAAATTATTAACAAAAAGATTATGAAAATATCTTAACCTGATTGGTTATATTGAGTGATATAGACCAATAGAAATGTAGCATCTTATTCAATATGGCTTCGGACCCCGAAGAGCACAATTGATGCTGTAATAAGTATGATTAACCTGATTCATGCAGCTCTTGACTAAGGTTGAGTTCCCTGATGTGTTTACCTGTTGTAGTTAAGTGTTACAAGTGACTTAACACTTAACTACAATAACATTCGTACACATACACTCACTCCACACATTCTCTTGTGCTACTTACATGTCTAAAACCCTAGTTCATAAATGTTAATCCTGATCTGAAACTCTTCCTTGACAGATGTAAAAGAACCCAAATCTATATAAATACAAATGGAAATGTTCGTTTGTGCATAACCGCTAATCTCCGAAGGTTCTCCAACGATTGCTTTGAAATTTTACAAACAGATGTTAGGAAATTGCTGTGCATTATGTAGGATTGGAGTAATATTGCAGTGACCAGTGCAGTGTAGGTACAGATGTGTGAGGACGGCCTCTTCGCTTCTGTTAGTGTGGTATGAGGGCGTCCAGTAGATAACACTTATTCACATTGAATTCCATTTGCCACTTGACGCTCCAAGCACTTGTTTTAGCTAGATCGTTTTGAAGGGCATTACAATGGTCTGCGTCTCCTATCTTCCCCAGTATCGTAGCATCATCAGCAATCATGTTCATATAATTCTGTATTCCTTCTGGCAGATGGTTTATGTAGACGATGAACATTACTGGTGCAAGAACTGAACCCTGTGGTACTCCGCCAGTAACGCTTCTCTAGTCACATACATTGTCTCATCTCTCTGTCAGTAAAAAAAAAAATCATCCATATCAGAAGTCTCCCTTCACCCCTCCAACATGTTTCAGTTTCCAGAACAGCCTCTTGTGAGGGACTGTGTCAAAAGCCTTTTTAGGTCCAGATAGACACAGCCGACCCAACCACCTCTTTCCTGTAGTATCTTTATGACTCTATCATGAAAGCTAAGTAGATTTGTTACGCAGGCTCTTCCTGTTTGAAAACCAGTCAAACCAAAACCAGACTGCCCCATGGGGGACAGTCCTGTCATCAAGGACGTGGTTCCCTGATCGCTTGTATCCTGTTTAGGAGATCCGTTGTGTCCTTTAGTGTCTCTGGCAGCTGTTGGTGGAGTGGGCTTAACAGGGCTGTGCAGATCCTCATCACGGCCCCTACGAACTGTCTTCTCATGTCTACTGTTTCATTTCTGACTTTATTTAGGTAACTGAAAATTAATTTTGTTTTACGCATTTTGCTCAAGTTCTTAGCGGTGTGCTCTAAGTTAGAACTATATGGGATGACCAAGTTGTTGTAAGTAGCGATCTCCTGCTGCCTAGTGGTGTCAGTCTGGTCTGCCTAGTGGTGTCAGTCTGGTCTGCCTAGTGGTGTCAGTCTGGTCTGCCTAGTGGTGTCAGTCTGGTCTGCCTAGTGGTGTCAGTCTGGTCTGCCTAGTGGTGTCAGTCTGGTCTGCCTAGTGGTGTCAGTCTGGTCTGCCTAGTGGTGTCAGTCTGGTCTGCCTAGTGGTGTCAGTCTGGTCTGTCTAGTGGTGACAGTCTGGTCTGCCTAGTGGTGACAGTCTGGTCTGCCTAGTGGTGTCAGTCTGGTCTGCCTAGTGGTGTCAGTCTGGTCTGCCTAGTGGTGTCAGTCTGGTCTGCCTAGTGGTGTCAGTCTGGTCTGCCTAGTGGTGTCAGTCTGGTCTGCCTAGTGGTGTCAGTCTGGTCTGCCTAGTGGTGTCAGTCTGGTCTGCCTAGTGGTGTCAGTCTGGTCTGCTTAGTGGTGTCAGTCTGGTCTGCCTAGTGGTGTCAGTCTGGTCTGCCTAGTGGTGTCAGTCTGGTCTGCCTAGTGGTGTCAGTCTGGTCTGCCTAGTGGTGTCAGTCTGGTCTGCCTAGTGGTGTCAGTCTGGTCTGCCTAGTGGTGACAGTCTGGTCTGCCTAGTGGTGTCAGTCTGGTCTGCCTAGTGGTGTCAGTCTGGTCTGCCTAGTGGTGTCAGTCTGGTCTGCCTAGTGGTGTCAGTCTGGTCTGCCTAGTGGTGTCAGTCTGGTCTGCCTAGTGGTGACAGTCTGGTCTGCCTAGTGGTGTCAGTCTGGTCTGCCTAGTGGTGTCAGTCTGGTCTGCCTAGTGGTGTCAGTCTGGTAGTAATATGCTATGGCAAATTTTAAAGCTTCGCCCAGGAACCATTCATCCTACTCTATTGAGCTGACTGTTTATTTTATTGATTTCATTGTGTAACCACTGAGGACTACAGACTCGCAATGCTGTTAAGAAAAGATCTGAAGCAACACTACTTTTGACTTTCTTGGCGTGATCGCTGAAGTAATGGAGGCAGTTACCTGTATGTGTATCTTTCCTGTACATGGTGAAGCTCAATGAGGTGTTATTCCTTATTACTAAGAAGTTTAGAAAGGGTAATTTATCATCTGACTCCCATTTAACTTTAGTCGCCAGAATCAAATTTAAAGCGTTCAGCCTCTCAACGCTGAGGGCCCTTCTCTATGTAAATATGACATCAACATAGCTCAACCCGTTCTCGCAAATTTAATAAGTCAATATTGACTTATTAAATATGTGCATAGGTGACATACTTAACATAATAGATACCCTTAAAAAGATTCATAGAAAACACCGACCTTACCTAACCTTGTTATTATCTTAAGATAAGCATCTTATTGCTTCGTAATTACAATTATTACCTAACCTACAATAGGTATAGGTTAAGTAATAATTGTAATTACGAAGCAATAAGATGCTTATCTTAAGATAATAACAAGGTTAGGTAAGGTCGGTGTTTTCTATGAATCTTTTTAAGGGTATCTATTATGTTTAGTATATCACCTATGCACGTAGTTAATAAGTCAATATTGACTTTACGAATTTGCGAGAACGGGTTGCATAGCTGTAACAAATCATGTCATGAGGTTTGATCTGAGAAAGGACACATGTCTGGAAGTATTCCATATACAGGTTAGATAACACTGGAGATAAGGGACTGCCAAAACTGCACCCATATTGTTGACAGTATAAACTATTTTGAAAAGAGGATACGTTAATAGATACAGCAAGCCGTTAATAAGTCTTGAGAGTGCTTAATGTGCGAGTCAGAGAAGACAACCATGAAGGGAACACTGTACTACTCAGCCATTTCACTAACTTACAGGAAAGAGAACCTCTTTCCTGGGGGCAAACCTTTACGCTCCATCTCTACATAAAATTATGGGTCGTAAAGGACTGTCAGCCTTATGGGTTTTGGGCAGACCATAGATGTATGGTAAACTTGGGTTACTGACCTTAAACCTTTCTAGGAGCTGATTTATGTCTTTGTTCTTCCCAATGTTTCAGATTATTTTTATTGAACTCTGAAGCAGCCGATACGAGCGGATCTTGAGTCAGTTTATCCTAAGTATGTGTCTGAGAGTACTACAGCTGCTTGTCCCCAGTAATATGTTCTGTTGAGAATTACTATTTTATCCCTTTATCGGGATTGGCAATTATAATTTTATAATTATTTTTGAGATTCATCAGTGCTAATTGGTATCGTTTAGCAACACCCACATTATTAGCCAAGTAAAGCACCCACAACATTATTAGCAACGATTGCTAGTAACATCATACTTTAAGACAATGGAGATCCTGATCATAATTATTGTGACTCATAAACTGTCAAAGTGAATGATGTAATCCAACGCGTTATTCATCTTATTCTTCATGTTAAAATTAAGACCAAATCATAGTAATTCAGTTTGGTGTTTAGTCAACACTGTGTCAGATTCACAACATTCTCTTTAAGTAAGAAGTTTGACCAAATACTATTTCTTAATAGTATTTGGATAGACTCAATAGATTCCTTAACTATTGTTATGGGCTCTATTGAGTTTGTTATTAACTTTTTCTTTGTTCCTTTCCTATTCAGTTAGCACCATTTTGTGCAAAAAAAACTTAATTGTTGAAAAGTTGCAGTGTCAAGAAAATTTATTTTTAAATTGAAATTGCTTGATGTAGTTTGAAGTATTATTAATCGCTCTCAGTAGAGTAGATTTTGATCTTGTCTTCGAGAAATGATCTGATATACTCGGGCAAACTCTTAACTAAAACATTACCACACTTATGGACACCAAAAGTGGAGAGACACACCTGTTCTTGTAGACACTGTGAAGGGCACACCTGTTCTTGTAGACACTGTGAAGGACACACCTGTTCTTGTGGACACTGTGAAGGACACACCTGTTCTTGTAGACACTGTGAAGGACACACCTGTTCTTGTAGACACTGTGAAGGACACACCTGTTCTTGTTGACACTGTGAAGGACACACCTGTTCTTGTAGACACTGTGAAGGGCACACCTGTTCTTGTAGACACTGTGAAGGACACACCTGTACTTGTAGACACTGTGAAGGACACACCTGTTCTTGTAGACACTGTGAAGGGCACACCTGTTCTTGTAGACACTGTGAAGGGCACACCTGTTCTTGTAGACACTGTGAAGGACACACCTGTTCTTGTTGACACTGTGAAGGACACACCTGTTCTTGTAGACACTGTGAAGGACACACCTGTTCTTGTAGACAATGTGAAGGGCACACCTGTTCTTGTAGACACTGTGAAGGACACACCTGTTCTTGTAGACACTGTGAAGGACACACCTGTTCTTGTAGACACTGTGAAGGACACACCTGTTCTTGTAGACACCGTGAAGGACACACCTGTTCTTGTAGACACTGTGAAGGACACACCTGTTCTTGTAGACACCGTGAAGGACACACCTGTTCTTGTAGACACTGTGAAGGACACACCTGTTCTTGTAGACACTGTGAAGGACACACCTGTTCTTGTAGACACTGTGAAGGACACACCTGTTCTTGTAGACACTGTGAAGGACACACCTGTTCTTGTAGACACTGGGAGAGAATATCACACCTTTTGTTCTCTTGGTATTCAGGGCAGATTGTAAGCGTCGGAATCCATTTTTAACACAATAAACCAAGTTGAAGTAGTAGTTGTTGGAGGGAGAGTCATCATGGGTGTTGGAGGGAGAGTCATCATGGGTGTTGGAGGGAGAGTCATCATGGGTGTTGGAGGGAGAGTCATCATGGGTGTTGGAGGGAGATTCATCATGAGTGTTGGAGGGAGATTCATCATGGGTGTTGGAGGGAGAGTCATCGTGGGTGTTGGAGGGAGATTCATCATGGGTGTTGGAGGGAGATTCATCATGGGTGTTGGAGGGAGAGTCATCGTGGGTGTTGGAGGGAGATTCATCATGGGTGTTGGAGGGAGATTCATCATGGGTGTTGGAGGGAGATTCATCATGGGTGTTGGAGGGAGATTCATCATGGGTGTTGAGTAGAATGAAGTCCAGCGGTGCACTAATCAGTGAAAATAATAACCCACTATTTTGAAAACATAAGGAAATTGTTGACCAGACCACACACTAGAAGGTGAAGGGACGACGACGTTTCGGTCCGTCCTGGACCATTCTCAATCGACTTGAGAATGGTCCAGGACGGACCGACACGTCGTCGTCCCTTCACCTTCTAGTGTGTGGTCTGGTCAACATACTTTAGCCACGTTATTGTGACTCATCGCCTGCACATGAGGAAATGTTGTTTGTATCTTTCGATCCCAAACTGGGATCCTCTTCAGCAGTGAGCGAGAATAACGACTGTAGCTGCTTTTATGACGTCAGGTCAGGTATCCTTGGGAGGTCACCTTGGGATGACTTCAGAGCTCAACGTCCCCGTGGCCAGGGAGACCAGGGAGAGGTGTATACATTGGCTATACACCTCCCTTGTTATTAACAAGGCTCTCACAAGGTGTGTGTGTGCGTGTGTGAGACAAGACCAAGGCTCTCACAAGGTGTGTGTGTGTGTGTGTGTGTGTGTGTGTGTGTGTGTGTGTGTGTGTGTGTGAGACAAGACCAAGGCTCTCACAAGGTGTGTGCGTATGTGTGAGACACGACCAAGGCTCTCACAAGGTGTGTGTGTGTGTGTGAGACAAGACCAAGGCTCTCACAAGGTGTGTGTGTGTGTGTGTGTGTGTGTGTGTGTGTGTGTGTGTGAGACAAGACCAAGGCTCTCACAAGGTGTGTGCGTATGTGTGAGACACGACCAAGGCTCTCACAAGGTGTGTGTGTGTGTGTGAGACAAGACCAAGGCTCTCACAAGGTGTGTGTGTGTGTGTGTGTGTGTGTGTGTGTGTGTGTGTGTGTGTGTGTGTGTGTGTGTGTGTGTGTGTGTGTGTGAGACAAGACCAAGGCTCTCACAAGGTGTGTGCGTATGTGTGAGACACGACCAAGGCTCTCACAAGGTGTGTGTGTGTGTGTGAGACAAGACCAAGGCTCTCACAAGGTGTGTGTGTGTGTGAGACAAGACCAAGGCTCTCACAAGGTGTGTGTGTGTGTGTGTGTGTATGTGTGTGTGTGTGTGTGTGTGTGTGTGTGTGTGTGTGTGTGTGTGTGTGTGTGACAAGACCAAGGCTCTCACAAGGTGTGAGAGACAAGACCAAGGCTCTCACAAGGCTGAGTGTGTGTGTGTGTGTGTGTGTGTGTGTGTGTGTGTGTGTGTGTGTGTGTGTGTGTGTGTGTGTGTGTGTGTGTGTGTGTGTGAGACAAGACCAAGGCTCTCACAAGGTGTGTGTGTGTGTGTGTGTGAGAGACACAAGACCAAGGCTCTCACAAAGTGTGTGTGTGAGACAAGACCAAGGCTCTCACAAAGTGTGTGTGTGAGACAAGACCAAGGCTCTTACAAGGTGTGTGTGTGTGTGACGAGACCAAGGCTCTTACAAGGTGTGTGTGTGAGACAAGACCAAGGCTCTCACAAGGTGTGTGTGAGAGACAAGACCAAGGCACTCACAAGGTGTGTGAGACAAGACCAAGGCTCTCACAAGGTGTGTGTGTGTGAGACAAGACCAAGGCTCTCACAAGGTGTGTGTGTGTGTGAGACAAGACCAAGGCTCTCACAAGGTGTGTGTGTGTGAGACAAGACCAAGGCTCTCACATGGTGTGTGTGTGTGAGACAAGACCAAAGCTCTCACAAGGTGTGTGTGTGTGAGACAAGACCAAGGCTCTCACAAGGTGTGTGTGTGTGAGACAAGACCAAGGCTCTCACAAGGTGTGTGTGTGTGAGACAAGACCAGGTCTCTCACATGGTGTGTTAGACAAGACCAAGGCTCTCACAAGGTGTGTGTTTGACAAGACCAAGGCTCTCACAAGGTGTGTGAGACAAGACCGAGGTTCTCACAAGGTGTGTGTGTGTGTGTTTGTGAGAGACAAGACCAAGGCTCTCACAAGGTGTGTGAGACAATACCAAGGCTCTCACAAGGTGTGTGTTTGACAAGACCAAGGCTCTCACAAGGTGTGTGAGACAAGACCGAGGTTCTCACAAGGTGTGTGTGTGTGTTTGTGAGAGACAAGACCAAGGCTCTCACAAGGTGTGTGTGTGTGAGACGAGACAAAGGCTCTCACAAGGTGTGTGTTTGACAAGACCAAGGCTCGCACAAGGTGTGTGAGACAAGACCGAGGTTCTCACAAGGTGTGTGTGTGTGTTTGTGAGAGACAAGACCAAGGCTCTCACAAGGTGTGTGTGTGTGTGTGTGTGTGTGTGAGACAAGACCAAGGCTCTCACAATGTGTGTGTGTGTGTGTGTGACAAGACCAAGGCTCTCACAAGGTGTGTGAGACAAGACCAAGGCTCTCACAAGGTGTGTGTGTGTGAGACAAGACCACGGCTCTCACAAGGTGTGTGTGTGTGAGGCAAGACCAAGGCTCTCACAAGGTGTGTGTGTGTGACAAGACCAAGGCTCTCACAAGGTGAGTGTGTGTGAGACAAGACCAAGGCTCTCACAAGGTGTGTGAGACATGACCAAGGCTCTCACAAGGTGTGTGTGAGACAAGACCAAGGCTCTCACAAGGTGTGTGTGTGTGAGGCAAGACCAAGGCTCTCACAAGGTGTGTGAGACATGACCAAGGCTCTCACAAGGTGTGTGTGTGAGACAAGACCAAGGCTCTCACAAGGTGTGTGTGTGTGTGTGTGTGAGAGACACAAGACCAAGGCTCTCACAAAGTGTGTGTGTGAGACAAGACCAGGTCTCTCACAAGGTGTGTGTGTTTGACAAGACCAAGGCTCTCACAAGGTGTGTGTGTGTGAGACGAGACCAAGGCTCTCACAATGTGTGTGTGTGAGACAAGACCAAGGCTCTCATAAGGTGTGTGTGTGAGACAAGACCAGGTCTCTCACAAGGTGTGTGTGTGAGACAAGACCAAGGCTCTCACAAGGTGTGTGTGAGAGACAAGACCAAGGCTCTCACAAGGTGTGTGTGTGTGAGACGAGACAAAGGCTCTCACAAGGTGTGTGTTTGACAAGACCAAGGCTCTCACAAGGTGTGTGAGACAAGACCGAGGCTCTCACAAGGTGTGTGTGTGTGTTTGTGAGAGACAAGACCAAGGCTCTCACAAGGTGTGTGTGTGTGTGTGTGTGTGTGACAAGATGTGAAGGACAAGACCAAGGCTCTCACAAGGCTGTGTGTGTGTGTGTGTGTGTGTGTGTGTGTGTGTGTGTGTGTGTGTGTGTGTGTGTGTGTGTGTGTGAGAGAAGACCAAGGCTCTCACAAGGTGTGTGTGTGTGTGTGTGTGTGTGTGTGAGACAAGACCAAGGCTCTCACAAGGTGTGTGTGTGTGTGTGAGAGAGACACAAGACCAAGGCTCTCACAAGGTGTGTGTGTGTGTGTGTGAGAGACACAAGACCAAGGCTCTCACAAAGTGTGTGTGTGAGACAAGACCAGGTCTCTCACAAGGTGTGTGTGTTTGACAAGACCAAGGCTCTTACAAGGTGTGTGTGTGAGAGAGAGACAAGACCAAGGCTCTCACAAGGTGTGTGTGTGTGAGACGAGACCAAGGCTCTCACAATGTGTGTGTGTGAGACAAGACCAAGGCTCTCACAAGGTGTGTGTGAGACAAGACCAAGGCTCTCACAATGTGTGTGTGTGAGACAACACCAAGGCTCTCACAAGGTGTGTGTTTGACAAGACCAGGGCTCTCACAAGGTGTGTGAGACAAGACCAAGGCTCTCACAAGGTGTGTGTGTGTGTGTGTGTGAGACAAGACCAGGTCTCTCACAAGGTGTGTGTGTGAGACAAGACCAAGGCTCTCACAAGGTGTGTGTGTGAGACAAGACCAAGGCTCTCACAAGGTGTGTGTGTGTGAGACGAGACAAAGGCTCTCACAAGGTGTGTGTTTGACAAGACCAAGGCTCTCACAAGGTGTGTGAGACAAGACCGAGGTTCTCACAAGGTGTGTGTGTGTGTTTGTGAGAGACAAGACCAAGGCTCTCACAAGGTGTGTGTGTGAGACAAGACCAAGGCTCTCACAAGGTGTGTGTGTGTGAGACAAGACCACGGCTCTCACAAGGTGTGTGTGTGTGTGAGACAAGACCAAGGCTCTCACAAGGTGTGTGTGTGTGTGAGACAATACCAAGGCTCTCACAAGGTGTGTGTGTGTGACAAGACCAAGGCTCTCACAAGGTGAGTGTGTGTGAGACAAGACCAAGGCTCTCACAAGGTGTGTGAGACATGACCAAGGCTCTCACAAGGTGTGTGTGAGACAAGACCAAGGCTCTCACAAGGTGTGTGTGTGTGAGGCAAGACCAAGGCTCTCACAAGGTGTGTGTGTGAGACAGGACCAAGGCTCTCAAAAGGTGTGTGTGTGTGTGTGTGTGTGAGAGACACAAGACCAAGGCTCTCACAAAGTGTGTGTGTGAGACAAGACCAGGTCTCTCACAAGGTGTGTGTGTTTGACAAGACCAAGGCTCTTACTAGGTGTGTGTGTGTGAGAGAGACAAGACCAAGGCTCTCACAAGGTGTGTGTGTGTGAGACGAGACCAAGGCTCTCACAATGTGTGTGTGTGAGACAAGACCAAGGCTCTCACAAGGTGTGTGTGTGAGACAAGACCAGGTCTCTCACAAGGTGTGTGTGTGAGACAAGACCAAGGCTCTCACAAGATGTGTGTGAGAGACAAGACCAAGGCTCTCACAAGGTGTGTGTGTGTGAGACGAGACAAAGGCTCTCACAAGGTGTGTGTTTGACAAGACCAAGGCTCTCACAAGGTGTGTGAGACAAGACCGAGGCTCTCACAAGGTGTGTGTGTGTGTTTGTGAGAGACAAGACCAAGGCTCTCACAAGGTGTGTGTGTGTGTGTGTGACAAGACCAAGGCTCTCACAAAGTGTGAGAGACAAGACCAAGGCTCTCACAAGGCTGAGTGTGTGTGTGTGTGTGTGTGTGTGTGTGTGTGTGTGTGTGTGTGTGTGTGTGAGACAAGACCAAGGCTCTCACAAGGTGTGTGTGTGTGTGTGTGTGAGACAAGACCAAGGCTCTCACAAGGTGTGTGTGTGAGACAAGACCAAGGCTCTCACAAGGTGTGTGTGTGAGACAAGACCAAGGCTCTCACAAGGTGTGTGTGTGTGTGTGTGAGAGACACAAGACCAAGGCTCTCACAAGGTGTGTGTGTGTGTGTGAGAGAGACACAAGACCAAGGCTCTCACAAAGTGTGTGTGTGAGACAAGACCAGGTCTCTCACAAGGTGTGTGTGTTTGACAAGACCAAGGCTCTTACAAGGTGTGTGTGTGTGAGAGAGACAAGACCAAGGCTCTCACAAGGTGTGTGTGTGTGAGACGAGACCAAGGCTCTCACAATGTGTGTGTGTGAGACAAGACCAAGGCTCTCACAAGGTGTGTGTGTGAGACAAGACCAAGGCTCTCACAATGTGTGTGTGTGAGACAAGACCAAGGCTCTCACAAGGTGTGTGTTTGACAAGACCAAGGCTCTCACAAGGTGTGTGAGACAAGACCGAGGCTCTCACAAGGTGTGTGTGTGTGTTTGTGAGAGACAAGACCAAGGCTCTCACAAGGTGTGTGTGTGTGTGTGAGACAAGACCAAGGCTCTCACAATGTGTGTGTGTGTGTGTGTGACAAGACCAAGGCTCTCACAAGGTGTGTGAGACAAGACCAAGGCTCTCACAAGGTGTGTGTGTGTGTGAGACAAGACCACGGCTCTCACAAGGTGTGTGTGTGTGAGACAAGACCAAGGCTCTCACAAGGTGTGTGTGTGTGTGAGAAAAGACCAAGGCTCTCACAAAGTGTGTGTGTGTGACAAGACCAAGGCTCTCACAAGGTGTGTGTGTGTGAGACAAGACCAAGGCTCTCACAAGATGTGTGAGACATGACCAAGGCTCACACAAGGTGTGTGTGAGACAAGACCAAGGCTCTCACAAGGTGTGTGTGTGTGTGTGTGAGATAAGACCAAGGCTCACACAAGGTGTGTGTGTGTGTGTGAGATAAGACCAAGGCTCTCACAAGGTGTGTGAGATAAGACCAAGGCTCTCACAAGGTGTGTGTGTGTGTGTGAGACAAGACCAAGGCTCTTACAAGGTGTGTGAGACAAGACCAAGGCTCTCACAAGGTGTGTATGTGTGAGACAAGACCAAGGCTCTCACAAGATGTGTATTTGTGAGACAAGACCAAGGCTCTCACAAGGTGTGTGTGTGTGAGACAAGACCAAGGCTCTCACAAGGTGTGTGTGTGTGAGACAAGACCAAGGCTCTCACAAGGTGTGTGTGTGTGAGACAAGACCAAGGCTCTCACAAGGTGTGTGTGTGTGACAAGACCAAGGCTCTCACAAGGTGTGTGTGTGCGAGACAAGACCAAGGCTCTCACAAGGTGTGTGTGAGACAAGACCAAGGCTCTCACAAGGTGTGTGAGACAAGACCAAGGCTCTCACAAGGTGTGTGTGTGTGTGTGAGACAAGACCAAGACTCTCACAAGGTGTGTGTGTGTGAGACAAGACCAAGGCTCTCACAAGGTGTGTGTGTGAGACAAGACAAAGGCTCTCACAAGGTGTGTGAGACAAGACCAAGGCTCTCACAAGGTGTGTGAGACAAGACCAAGGCTCTCACAAGGTGTGTGTGTGTGTGTGTGTGTGTGAGACAAGACCAAGACTCTCACGAGGTGTGTGTGTGTGAGACAAGACCAAGGCTCTCACAAGGTGTGTGTGTGAGACAAGACCAAGGCTCTCACAAGGTGTGTGTGTGTGTGTGTGTGTGTGTGTGTGTGTGTGTGTGTGTGTGTGTGTGTGTGTGTGTGTGAGACAAGACCAAGACTCTCACAAGGTGTGTGTGTGTGTGTGTGAGATAACACCAAGGCTCTCACAAGCTGTGTGAGACAAGACCAAGGCTCTCACAAGGTGTGTGAGACAAGACCAAGGCTCTCACAAGGTGTGTGTGTGTGTGTGTGTGTGTGTCTGTGTGTGTGAGACAAGACCAAGGCTCTCACAAGGTGTGTGTGTGTGAGGCAAGACCAAGGCTCTCACAAGGTGTGTGTGTGTGTGTGTGAGACAAGACCAAGGCTCTCACAAGGTGTGTGTGTGAGACAAGACCAAGGCTCTCACAAGGTGTGTGTGTGTGTGTGTGTGTGTGTGTGTGTGGGAGAGAGAGACACAAGACCAAGGCTCTCACAATGTGTGTGTGTGTGAGAGAAGACCAGGTCTCTCACAAGGTGTGTGTGTTTGACAAGACCAAGGCTCTTACAAGGTGTGTGTGTGTGAGAGAGACAAGACCAAGGCTCTCACAAGGTGTGTGTGTGTGAGACGAGACCAAGGCTCTCACAATGTGTGTGTGTGAGACAAGACCAAGGCTCTCACAAGGTGTGTGTGTTTGACAAGACCAAGGCTCTCACAAGGTGTGTGAGACAAGACCGAGGCTCTCACAAGGTGTGTGTCTCTGTGTGTGAGACAAGACCAAGGCTCTCACAAGGTGTGTGTGTGTGTGAGACAAGACCAAGGCTCTCACAATGTGTGTGTGTGTGTGACAAGACCAAGGCTCTCACAAGGTGTGTGAGACAAGACCAAGGCTCTCACAAGGTGTGTGTGTGTGAGACAAGACCACGGCTCTCACAAGGTGTGTGTGTGTGTGTGTGTGTGTGTGTGTGTGTGTGTGTGTGTGTGTGTGTGTGTGTGAGACAAGACCAAGGCTCTCACAAGGTGTGTGTGTGTGAGACAAGACCAAGGCTCTCACAAGGTGTGTGTGTGTGAGACAAGACCAAGGCTCTCACAAGGTGTGTGTGTGTGTGTGACAAGACCAAGGCTCTCACAAGGTGTGTGTGTGAGACAAGACCAAGGCTCTCACAAGGTGTGTGTGTGAGACAAGACCAAGGCTCTCACAAGGTGTGTGTTTGACAAGACCAAGGCTCTCACAAGGTGTGTGAGACAAGACCGAGGCTCTCACAAGGTGTGTGTGTGTGTTTGTGAGAGACAAGACCAAGGCTCTCACAAGGTGTGTGTGTGTGTGTGAGACAAGACCAAGGCTCTCACAATGTGTGTGTGTGACAAGACCAAGGCTCTCACAAGGTGTGTGAGACAAGACCAAGGCTCTCACAAGGTGTGTGTGTGTGTGAGACAAGACCACGGCTCTCACAAGGTGTGTGTGTGTGAGACAAGACCAAGGCTCTCACAAGGTGTGTGTGTGTGTGAGAAAAGACCAAGGCTCTCACAAAGTGTGTGTGTGTGACAAGACCAAGGCTCTCACAAGGTGTGTGTGTGTGAGACAAGACCAAGGCTCTCACAAGATGTGTGAGACATGACCAAGGCTCACACAAGGTGTGTGTGAGACAAGACCAAGGCTCTCACAAGGTGTGTGTGTGTGTGTGTGAGATAAGACCAAGGCTCACACAAGGTGTGTGTGTGTGTGTGAGATAAGACCAAGGCTCTCACAAGGTGTGTGAGATAAGACCAAGGCTCTCACAAGGTGTGTGTGTGTGTGTGAGACAAGACCAAGGCTCTTACAAGGTGTGTGAGACAAGACCAAGGCTCTCACAAGGTGTGTATGTGTGAGACAAGACCAAGGCTCTCACAAGATGTGTATTTGTGAGACAAGACCAAGGCTCTCACAAGGTGTGTGTGTGTGAGACAAGACCAAGGCTCTCACAAGGTGTGTGTGTGTGAGACAAGACCAAGGCTCTCACAAGGTGTGTGTGTGTGAGACAAGACCAAGGCTCTCACAAGGTGTGTGTGTGTGACAAGACCAAGGCTCTCACAAGGTGTGTGTGTGCGAGACAAGACCAAGGCTCTCACAAGGTGTGTGTGAGACAAGACCAAGGCTCTCACAAGGTGTGTGAGACAAGACCAAGGCTCTCACAAGGTGTGTGTGTGTGTGTGAGACAAGACCAAGACTCTCACAAGGTGTGTGTGTGTGAGACAAGACCAAGGCTCTCACAAGGTGTGTGTGTGAGACAAGACAAAGGCTCTCACAAGGTGTGTGAGACAAGACCAAGGCTCTCACAAGGTGTGTGAGACAAGACCAAGGCTCTCACAAGGTGTGTGTGTGTGTGTGTGTGTGTGAGACAAGACCAAGACTCTCACGAGGTGTGTGTGTGTGAGACAAGACCAAGGCTCTCACAAGGTGTGTGTGTGAGACAAGACCAAGGCTCTCACAAGGTGTGTGTGTGTGTGTGTGTGTGTGTGTGTGTGTGTGTGTGTGTGTGTGTGTGTGTGTGTGTGTGAGACAAGACCAAGACTCTCACAAGGTGTGTGTGTGTGTGTGTGAGATAACACCAAGGCTCTCACAAGCTGTGTGAGACAAGACCAAGGCTCTCACAAGGTGTGTGAGACAAGACCAAGGCTCTCACAAGGTGTGTGTGTGTGTGTGTGTGTGTGTCTGTGTGTGTGAGCAAGACCAAGGCTCTCACAAGGTGTGTGTGTGTGAGGCAAGACCAAGGCTCTCACAAGGTGTGTGTGTGTGTGTGTGAGACAAGACCAAGGCTCTCACAAGGTGTGTGTGTGAGACAAGACCAAGGCTCTCACAAGGTGTGTGTGTGTGTGTGTGTGTGTGTGTGAGTGTGTGGGAGAGAGAGACACAAGACCAAGGCTCTCACAATGTGTGTGTGTGTGAGAGAAGACCAGGTCTCTCACAAGGTGTGTGTGTTTGACAAGACCAAGGCTCTTACAAGGTGTGTGTGTGTGAGAGAGACAAGACCAAGGCTCTCACAAGGTGTGTGTGTGTGAGACGAGACCAAGGCTCTCACAATGTGTGTGTGTGAGACAAGACCAAGGCTCTCACAAGGTGTGTGTGTTTGACAAGACCAAGGCTCTCACAAGGTGTGTGAGACAAGACCGAGGCTCTCACAAGGTGTGTGTCTCTGTGTGTGAGACAAGACCAAGGCTCTCACAAGGTGTGTGTGTGTGTGAGACAAGACCAAGGCACTCACAATGTGTGTGTGTGTGTGACAAGACCAAGGCTCTCACAAGGTGTGTGAGACAAGACCAAGGCTCTCACAAGGTGTGTGTGTGTGTGTGAGACAAGACCACGGCTCTCACAAGGTGTGTGTGTGTGTGTGTGTGTGTGTGTGTGTGTGTGTGTGTGTGTGTGTGTGTGTGTGTGAGACAAGACCAAGGCTCTCACAAGGTGTGTGTGTGTGAGACAAGACCAAGGCTCTCACAAGGTGTGTGTGTGTGAGACAAGACCAAGGCTCTCACAAGGTGTGTGTGTGTGTGTGACAAGACCAAGGCTCTCACAAGGTGTGTGTGTGAGACAAGACCAAGGCTCTCACAAGGTGTGTGTGTATGAGACAAGACCAAGGCTCTCACAAGGTGTGTGAGACATGACCAAGGCTCTCACAAGGTGTGTGTGTGTGTGAGAAAAGACCAAGGCTCTCACAAGGTGTGTGTGTGTGACAAGACCAAGGCTCTCACAAGGTGTGTGTGTGTGAGACAAGACCAAGGCTCTCACAAGGTGTGTGAGACATGACCAAGGCTCTCACAAGGTGTGTGTGAGACAAGACCAAGGCTCACACAAGGTGTGTGTGTGTGTGTGAGATAAGACCAAGGCTCTCACAAGGTGTGTGAGATAAGACCAAGGCTCTCACAAGGTGTGTGAGATAAGACCAAGGCTCTCACAAGGTGTGTGTGTGTGTGAGACAAGACCAAGGCTCTTACAAGGTGTGTGAGACAAGACCAAGGCTCTCACAAGGTGTGTATGTGTGAGACAAGACCAAGGCTCTCACAAGGTGTGTATTTGTGAGACAAGACCAAGGCTCTCACAAGGTGTGTGTGTGTGAGACAAGACCAAGGCTCTCACAAGGTGTGTGTGTGTGAGACAAGACCAAGGCTCTCACAATGTGTGTGTGTGTGTGAGACAAGACCAAGGCTCTCACAAGGTGTGTGTGTGTGACAAGACCAAGGCTCTCACAAGGTGTGTGTGTGTGAGACAAGACCAAGGCTCTCACAAGGTGTGTGTGAGACAAGACCAAGGCTCTCACAAGGTTTGTGAGACAAGACCAAGGCTCTTACAAGGTGTGTGTGTGTGTGTGTGTGTGTGAGACAAGACCAAGACTCTCACAAGGTGTGTGTGTGTGAGACAAGACCAAGGCTCTCACAAGGTGTGTGTGTGAGACAAGACAAAGGCTCTCACAAGGTGTGTGAGACAAGACCAAGGCTCTCACAAGGTGTGTGAGACAAGACCAAGGCTCTCACAAGGTGTGTGTGTGTGTGTGTGTGAGACAAGACCAAGACTCTCACGAGGTGTGTGTGTGTGAGACAAGACCAAGGCTCTCACAAGGTGTGTGTGTGAGACAAGACCAAGGCTCTCACAAGGTGTGTGTGTGTGTGTGTGTGTGTGTGTGTGTGTGTGTGTGTGTGGGAGAGAGAGACACAAGACCAAGGCTCTCACAATGTGTGTGTGTGTGAGAGAAGACCAGGTCTCTCACAAGGTGTGTGTGTTTGACAAGACCAAGGCTCTTACAAGGTGTGTGTGTGTGAGAGAGACAAGACCAAGGCTCTCACAAGGTGTGTGTGTGTGAGACGAGACCAAGGCTCTCACAATGTGTGTGTGTGAGACAAGACCAAGGCTCTCACAAGGTGTGTGTGTGAGACAAGACCAGGTCTCTCACAAGGTGTGTGTGTGAGACAAGACCAAGTCTCTCACAAGGTGTGTGTGTGTGTGAGAGACAAGACCAAGGCTCTCACAAGGTGTGTGTGTGTGTGAGACGAGACCAAGGCTCTCACAAGGTGTGTGTGTGTTTGACAAGACCAAGGCTCTCACAAGGTGTGTGAGACAAGACCGAGGCTCTCACAAGGTGTGTGTCTCTGTGTGTGTGAGACAAGATCAAGGCTCTCACAAGGTGTGTGTGTGTGTGAGACAAGACCAAGGCTCTCACAATGTGTGTGTGTGTGTGACAAGACCAAGGCTCTCACAAGGTGTGTGAGACAAGACCAAGGCTCTCACAAGGTGTGTGTGTGTGAGACAAGACCACGGCTCTCACAAGGTGTGTGTGTGTGAGACAAGACCAAGGCTCTCACAAGGTGTGTGTGTGTGAGACAAGACCAAGGCTCTCACAAGGTGTGTGTGTGTGAGACAAGACCAAGGCTCTCACAAGGTGTGTGTGTGTGAGACAAGACCAAGGCTCTCACAAGGTGTGTGTGTGTGTGTGTGTGACAAGACCAAGGCTCTCACAAGGTGTGTGTGTGAGACAAGACCAAGGCTCTCACAAGGTGTGTGTGTATGAGACAAGACCAAGGCTCTCACAAGGTGTGTGAGACATGACCAAGGCTCTCACAAGGTGTGTGTGAGACAAGACCAAGGCTCTCACAAGGTGTGTGTGTGTGAGACAAGACCAAGGCTCTCACAAGGTGTGTGTGTGAGACAAGACCAAGGCTCTCACAAGGTGTGTGTGTATGAGACAAGACCAAGGCTCTCACAAGGTGTGTGTGTGAGATAAGACCAAGGCTCTCACAAGGTGTGTGTGTGTGTGAGATAAGTCCAAGGCTCTCACAAGGTGTGTGAGATAAGACCAAGGCTCTCACAAGGTGTGTGTGTGTGTGTGAGACAAGACCAAGGCTCTTACAAGGTGTGTGAGACAAGACCAAGGCTCTCACAAAGTGTGTATGTGTGAGACAAGACCAAGGCTCTCACAAGGTGTGTGTGTGTGTGAGACAAGACCAAGGCTCTCACAAGGTGTGTGTGTGTGAGACAAGACCAAGGCTCTCACAAGGTGTGTGTGTGTGAGACAAGACAAAGGCTCTCACAAGGTGTGTGTGTGTGAGACAAGACCAAGGCTCTCACAAGGTGTGTATTTGTGAGACAAGACCAAGGCTCTCACAAGGTGTGTGTGTGTGTGAGACAAGACAAAGGCTCTCACAAGGTGTGTGAGACAAGACTAAGGCTCTCACAAGGTGTGTGTGGGAGACAAGACCAAGGCTCTCACAAGGTGTGTGTGTGTGTGTGTGTGTGAGACAAGACCAAGGCTCTCGCAATGTGTGTGTGTGTGACAAGACCAAGGCTCTCACAAGGTGTGTGAGACAAGACCAAGGCTCTCACAAGGTGTGTGTGTGTGAGACAAGACCACGGCTCTCACAAGGTGTGTGTGTGTGAGACAAGACCAAGGCTCTCACAAGGTGTGTGTGTGTGTGAGACAATACCAAGGCTCTCACAAGGTGTGTGTGTGTGACAAGACCAAGGCTCTCACAAGGTGAGTGTGTGTGAGACAAGACCAAGGCTCTCACAAGGTGTGTGAGACATGACCAAGGCTCTCACAAGGTGTGTGTGAGACAAGACCAAGGCTCTCACAAGGTGTGTGTGTGTGAGGCAAGACCAAGGCTCTCACAAGGTGTGTGAGACATGACCAAGGCTCTCACAAGGTGTGTGTGTGAGACAAGACCAAGGCTCTCACAAGGTGTGTGTGTGTGTGTGTGTGTGTGAGAGACACAAGACCAAGGCTCTCACAAAGTGTGTGTGTGAGACAAGACCAAGGCTCTCACAAAGTGTGTGTGTGAGACAAGACCAAGGCTCTTACAAGGTGTGTGTGTGTGTGACGAGACCAAGGCTCTTACAAGGTGTGTGTGTGAGACAAGACCAAGGCTCTCACAAGGTGTGTGTGAGAGACAAGACCAAGGGTCTCACAAGGTGTGTGAGACAAGACCAAGGCTCTCACAAGGTGTGTGTGTGTGAGACAAGACCAAGGCTCTCACAAGGTGTGTGTGTGTGTGAGACAAGACCAAGGCTCTCACAAGGTGTGTGTGTGTGAGACAAGACCAAGGCTCTCACATGGTGTGTGTGTGTGAGACAAGACCAAAGCTCTCACAAGGTGTGTGTGTGTGTGAGACAAGACCAAGGCTCTCACAAGGTGTGTGAGTGTGTGAGACAAGACCACGGCTCTCACAAGGTGTGTGTGTGTGAGACAAGACCAGGTCTCTCACAAGGTGTGTGAGACAAGACCAAGGCTCTCACAAGGTGTGTGTGTGTGTTTGTGAGAGACAAGACCAAGGCTCTCACAAGGTGTGTGTGTGTGTGAGACAAGACCAAGGCTCTCACAATGTGTGTGTGTGTGTGTGTGACAAGACCAAGGCTCTCACAAGGTGTGTGAGACAAGACCAAGGCTCTCACAAGGTGTGTGTGTGTGAGACGAGACAAAGGCTCTCACAAGGTGTGTGTTTGACAAGACCAAGGCTCGCACAAGGTGTGTGAGACAAGACCGAGGTTCTCACAAGGTGTGTGTGTGTGTTTGTGAGAGACAAGACCAAGGCTCTCACAAGGTGTGTGTGTGTGTGAGACAAGACCAAGGCTCTCACAATGTGTGTGTGTGTGTGTGTGACAAGACCAAGGCTCTCACAAGGTGTGTGAGACAAGACCAAGGCTCTCACAAGGTGTGTGTGTGTGAGACAAGACCACGGCTCTCACAAGGTGTGTGTGTGTGAGACAAGACCAAGGCTCTCACAAGGTGTGTGTGTGTGTGAGACAATACCAAGGCTCTCACAAGGTGTGTGTGTGTGACAAGACCAAGGCTCTTACAAGGTGAGTGTGTGTGAGACAAGACCAAGGCTCTCACAAGGTGTGTGAGACATGACCAAGGCTCTCACAAGGTGTGTGTGAGACAAGACCAAGGCTCTCACAAGGTGTGTGTGTGTGAGGCAAGACCAAGGCTCTCACAAGGTGTGTGAGACATGACCAAGGCTCTCACAAGGTGTGTGTGTGAGACAAGACCAAGGCTCTCACAAGGTGTGTGTGTGTGTGTGTGTGAGAGACACAAGACCAAGGCTCTCACAAAGTGTGTGTGTGAGACAAGACCCGGTCTCTCACAAGGTGTGTGTGTTTGACAAGACCAAGGCTCTCACAAGGTGTGTGTGTGTGAGACGAGACCAAGGCTCTCACAATGTGTGTGTGTGAGACAAGACCAAGGCTCTCACAAGGTGTGTGTGTGAGACAAGACCAGGTCTCTCACAAGGTGTGTGTGTGAGACAAGACCAAGGCTCTCACAAGGTGTGTGTGAGAGACAAGACCAAGGCTCTCACAAGGTGTGTGTGTGTGAGACGAGACAAAGGCTCTCACAAGGTGTGTGTTTGACAAGACCAAGGCTCTCACAAGGTGTGTGAGACAAGACCGAGGCTCTCACAAGGTGTGTGTGTGTGTTTGTGAGAGACAAGACCAAGGCTCTCACAAGGTGTGTGTGTGTGTGTGTGTGACAAGATGTGAAGGACAAGACCAAGGCTCTCACAAGGCTGAGTGTGTGTGTGTGTGTGTGTGTGTGTGTGTGTGTGTGTACTCACCTATATGTACTCACCTATATGTGCTTGCAGGATCGAGCATTGACTCTTGGATCCCGCCTTTCTAGCTATCGGTTGTTTACAGCAATGACTCCTGTGTGTGTGTGTGTGTGTGTGTGTGTGTGTGTGTGTGTGTGTGTGTGTGTGTGTGTGTGTGTGTGTGTGTGTGTGTGTGTGTGAGACAAGACCAAGGCTCTCACAAGGTGTGTGTGTGTGTGTGTGTGTGAGACAAGACCAAGGCTCTCACAAGGTGTGTGTGTGAGACAAGACCAAGGCTCTCACAAGGTGTGTGTGTGTGTGTGTGAGAGACACAAGACCAAGGCTCTCACAAGGTGTGTGTGTGTGAGACAAGACCAAGGCTCTCACAAGGTGTGTGTGTGTGTGTGTGTGACAAGACCAAGGCTCTCACAAGGTGTGTGTGTGAGACAAGACCAAGGCTCTCACAAGGTGTGTGTGTATGAGACAAGACCAAGGCTCTCACAAGGTGTGTGAGACATGACCAAGGCTCTCACAAGGTGTGTGTGAGACAAGACCAAGGCTCTCACAAGGTGTGTGTGTGTGAGACAAGACCAAGGCTCTCACAAGGTGTGTGTGTATGAGACAAGACCAAGGCTCTCACAAGGTGTGTGTGTGAGATAAGACCAAGGCTCTCACAAGGTGTGTGTGTGTGTGAGATAAGTCCAAGGCTCTCACAAGGTGTGTGAGATAAGACCAAGGCTCTCACAAGGTGTGTGTGTGTGTGTGAGACAAGACCAAGGCTCTTACAAGGTGTGTGAGACAAGACCAAGGCTCTCACAAAGTGTGTATGTGTGAGACAAGACCAAGGCTCTCACAAGGTGTGTGTGTGTGTGAGACAAGACCAAGGCTCTCACAAGGTGTGTGTGTGTGAGACAAGACCAAGGCTCTCACAAGGTGTGTGTGTGTGAGACAAGACAAAGGCTCTCACAAGGTGTGTGTGTGTGAGACAAGACCAAGGCTCTCACAAGGTGTGTATTTGTGAGACAAGACCAAGGCTCTCACAAGGTGTGTGTGTGTGTGAGACAAGATAAAGGCTCTCACAAGGTGTGTGAGACAAGACTAAGGCTCTCACAAGGTGTGTGTGGGAGACAAGACCAAGGCTCTCACAAGGTGTGTGTGTGTGTGTGTGTGAGACAAGACCAAGGCTCTCACAATGTGTGTGTGTGTGACAAGACCAAGGCTCTCACAAGGTGTGTGAGACAAGACCAAGGCTCTCACAAGGTGTGTGTGTGTGAGACAAGACCACGGCTCTCACAAGGTGTGTGTGTGTGTGAGACAAGACCAAGGCTCTCACAAGGTGTGTGTGTGTGTGAGACAATACCAAGGCTCTCACAAGGTGTGTGTGTGTGACAAGACCAAGGCTCTCACAAGGTGAGTGTGTGTGAGACAAGTCCAAGGCTCTCACAAGGTGTGTGAGACATGACCAAGGCTCTCACAAGGTGTGTGTGAGACAAGACCAAGGCTCTCACAAGGTGTGTGTGTGTGAGGCAAGACCAAGGCTCTCACAAGGTGTGTGAGACATGACCAAGGCTCTCACAAGGTGTGTGTGTGAGACAAGACCAAGGCTCTCACAAGGTGTGTGTGTGTGTGTGTGTGTGTGAGAGACACAAGACCAAGGCTCTCACAAAGTGTGTGTGTGAGACAAGACCAAGGCTCTCACAAAGTGTGTGTGTGAGACAAGACCAAGGCTCTTACAAGGTGTGTGTGTGTGTGACGAGACCAAGGCTCTCACAAGGTGTGTGTGTGAGACAAGACCAAGGCTCTCACAAGGTGTGTGTGTGTGTGTGTGTGTGTGTGTGTGTGTGTGTGTGTGTGTGTGTGAGACAAGACCAAGACTCTCACAAGGTGTGTGTGTGTGTGTGTGAGATAACACCAAGGCTCTCACAAGCTGTGTGAGACAAGACCAAGGCTCTCACAAGGTGTGTGAGACAAGACCAAGGCTCTCACAAGGTGTGTGTGTGTGTGTGTGTGTGTGTCTGTGTGTGTGAGCAAGACCAAGGCTCTCACAAGGTGTGTGTGTGTGAGGCAAGACCAAGGCTCTCACAAGGTGTGTGTGTGTGTGTGTGAGACAAGACCAAGGCTCTCACAAGGTGTGTGTGTGAGACAAGACCAAGGCTCTCACAAGGTGTGTGTGTGTGTGTGTGTGTGTGTGTGTGTGGGAGAGAGAGACACAAGACCAAGGCTCTCACAATGTGTGTGTGTGTGAGAGAAGACCAGGTCTCTCACAAGGTGTGTGTGTTTGACAAGACCAAGGCTCTTACAAGGTGTGTGTGTGTGAGAGAGACAAGACCAAGGCTCTCACAAGGTGTGTGTGTGTGAGACGAGACCAAGGCTCTCACAATGTGTGTGTGTGAGACAAGACCAAGGCTCTCACAAGGTGTGTGTGTTTGACAAGACCAAGGCTCTCACAAGGTGTGTGAGACAAGACCGAGGCTCTCACAAGGTGTGTGTCTCTGTGTGTGAGACAAGACCAAGGCTCTCACAAGGTGTGTGTGTGTGTGAGACAAGACCAAGGCACTCACAATGTGTGTGTGTGTGTGACAAGACCAAGGCTCTCACAAGGTGTGTGAGACAAGACCAAGGCTCTCACAAGGTGTGTGTGTGTGAGACAAGACCACGGCTCTCACAAGGTGTGTGTGTGTGTGTGTGTGTGTGTGTGTGTGTGTGTGTGTGTGTGTGTGTGTGTGTGTGTGAGACAAGACCAAGGCTCTCACAAGGTGTGTGTGTGTGAGACAAGACCAAGGCTCTCACAAGGTGTGTGTGTGTGAGACAAGACCAAGGCTCTCACAAGGTGTGTGTGTGTGTGTGACAAGACCAAGGCTCTCACAAGGTGTGTGTGTGAGACAAGACCAAGGCTCTCACAAGGTGTGTGTGTATGAGACAAGACCAAGGCTCTCACAAGGTGTGTGAGACATGACCAAGGCTCTCACAAGGTGTGTGTGTGTGTGAGAAAAGACCAAGGCTCTCACAAGGTGTGTGTGTGTGACAAGACCAAGGCTCTCACAAGGTGTGTGTGTGTGAGACAAGACCAAGGCTCTCACAAGGTGTGTGAGACATGACCAAGGCTCTCACAAGGTGTGTGTGAGACAAGACCAAGGCTCACACAAGGTGTGTGTGTGTGTGTGAGATAAGACCAAGGCTCTCACAAGGTGTGTGAGATAAGACCAAGGCTCTCACAAGGTGTGTGAGATAAGACCAAGGCTCTCACAAGGTGTGTGTGTGTGTGAGACAAGACCAAGGCTCTTACAAGGTGTGTGAGACAAGACCAAGGCTCTCACAAGGTGTGTATGTGTGAGACAAGACCAAGGCTCTCACAAGGTGTGTATTTGTGAGACAAGACCAAGGCTCTCACAAGGTGTGTGTGTGTGAGACAAGACCAAGGCTCTCACAAGGTGTGTGTGTGTGAGACAAGACCAAGGCTCTCACAATGTGTGTGTGTGTGTGAGACAAGACCAAGGCTCTCACAAGGTGTGTGTGTGTGACAAGACCAAGGCTCTCACAAGGTGTGTGTGTGTGAGACAAGACCAAGGCTCTCACAAGGTGTGTGTGAGACAAGACCAAGGCTCTCACAAGGTTTGTGAGACAAGACCAAGGCTCTTACAAGGTGTGTGTGTGTGTGTGTGTGTGTGAGACAAGACCAAGACTCTCACAAGGTGTGTGTGTGTGAGACAAGACCAAGGCTCTCACAAGGTGTGTGTGTGAGACAAGACAAAGGCTCTCACAAGGTGTGTGAGACAAGACCAAGGCTCTCACAAGGTGTGTGAGACAAGACCAAGGCTCTCACAAGGTGTGTGTGTGTGTGTGTGTGAGACAAGACCAAGAATCTCACGAGGTGTGTGTGTGTGAGACAAGACCAAGGCTCTCACAAGGTGTGTGTGTGAGACAAGACCAAGGCTCTCACAAGGTGTGTGTGTGTGTGTGTGTGTGTGTGTGTGTGTGTGTGTGTGGGAGAGAGAGACACAAGACCAAGGCTCTCACAATGTGTGTGTGTGTGAGAGAAGACCAGGTCTCTCACAAGGTGTGTGTGTTTGACAAGACCAAGGCTCTTACAAGGTGTGTGTGTGTGAGAGAGACAAGACCAAGGCTCTCACAAGGTGTGTGTGTGTGAGACGAGACCAAGGCTCTCACAATGTGTGTGTGTGAGACAAGACCAAGGCTCTCACAAGGTGTGTGTGTGAGACAAGACCAGGTCTCTCACAAGGTGTGTGTGTGAGACAAGACCAAGTCTCTCACAAGGTGTGTGTGTGTGTGAGAGACAAGACCAAGGCTCTCACAAGGTGTGTGTGTGTGTGAGACGAGACCAAGGCTCTCACAAGGTGTGTGTGTGTTTGACAAGACCAAGGCTCTCACAAGGTGTGTGAGACAAGACCGAGGCTCTCACAAGGTGTGTGTCTCTGTGTGTGTGAGACAAGATCAAGGCTCTCACAAGGTGTGTGTGTGTGTGAGACAAGACCAAGGCTCTCACAATGTGTGTGTGTGTGTGACAAGACCAAGGCTCTCACAAGGTGTGTGAGACAAGACCAAGGCTCTCACAAGGTGTGTGTGTGTGAGACAAGACCACGGCTCTCACAAGGTGTGTGTGTGTGAGACAAGACCAAGGCTCTCACAAGGTGTGTGTGTGTGAGACAAGACCAAGGCTCTCACAAGGTGTGTGTGTGTGAGACAAGACCAAGGCTCTCACAAGGTGTGTGTGTGTGAGACAAGACCAAGGCTCTCACAAGGTGTGTGTGTGTGTGTGTGTGACAAGACCAAGGCTCTCACAAGGTGTGTGTGTGAGACAAGACCAAGGCTCTCACAAGGTGTGTGTGTATGAGACAAGACCAAGGCTCTCACAAGGTGTGTGAGACATGACCAAGGCTCTCACAAGGTGTGTGTGAGACAAGACCAAGGCTCTCACAAGGTGTGTGTGTGTGAGACAAGACCAAGGCTCTCACAAGGTGTGTGTGTGAGACAAGACCAAGGCTCTCACAAGGTGTGTGTGTATGAGACAAGACCAAGGCTCTCACAAGGTGTGTGTGTGAGATAAGACCAAGGCTCTCACAAGGTGTGTGTGTGTGTGAGATAAGTCCAAGGCTCTCACAAGGTGTGTGAGATAAGACCAAGGCTCTCACAAGGTGTGTGTGTGTGTGTGAGACAAGACCAAGGCTCTTACAAGGTGTGTGAGACAAGACCAAGGCTCTCACAAAGTGTGTATGTGTGAGACAAGACCAAGGCTCTCACAAGGTGTGTGTGTGTGTGAGACAAGACCAAGGCTCTCACAAGGTGTGTGTGTGTGAGACAAGACCAAGGCTCTCACAAGGTGTGTGTGTGTGAGACAAGACAAAGGCTCTCACAAGGTGTGTGTGTGTGAGACAAGACCAAGGCTCTCACAAGGTGTGTATTTGTGAGACAAGACCAAGGCTCTCACAAGGTGTGTGTGTGTGTGAGACAAGACAAAGGCTCTCACAAGGTGTGTGAGACAAGACTAAGGCTCTCACAAGGTGTGTGTGGGAGACAAGACCAAGGCTCTCACAAGGTGTGTGTGTGTGTGTGTGTGTGAGACAAGACCAAGGCTCTCGCAATGTGTGTGTGTGTGACAAGACCAAGGCTCTCACAAGGTGTGTGAGACAAGACCAAGGCTCTCACAAGGTGTGTGTGTGTGAGACAAGACCAAGGCTCTCACAAGGTGTGTGTGTGTGTGAGACAATACCAAGGCTCTCACAAGGTGTGTGTGTGTGACAAGACCAAGGCTCTCACAAGGTGAGTGTGTGTGAGACAAGACCAAGGCTCTCACAAGGTGTGTGAGACATGACCAAGGCTCTCACAAGGTGTGTGTGAGACAAGACCAAGGCTCTCACAAGGTGTGTGTGTGTGAGGCAAGACCAAGGCTCTCACAAGGTGTGTGAGACATGACCAAGGCTCTCACAAGGTGTGTGTGTGAGACAAGACCAAGGCTCTCACAAGGTGTGTGTGTGTGTGTGTGTGTGTGAGAGACACAAGACCAAGGCTCTCACAAAGTGTGTGTGTGAGACAAGACCAAGGCTCTCACAAAGTGTGTGTGTGAGACAAGACCAAGGCTCTTACAAGGTGTGTGTGTGTGTGACGAGACCAAGGCTCTTACAAGGTGTGTGTGTGAGACAAGACCAAGGCTCTCACAAGGTGTGTGTGAGAGACAAGACCAAGGGTCTCACAAGGTGTGTGAGACAAGACCAAGGCTCTCACAAGGTGTGTGTGTGTGAGACAAGACCAAGGCTCTCACAAGGTGTGTGTGTGTGTGAGACAAGACCAAGGCTCTCACAAGGTGTGTGTGTGTGAGACAAGACCAAGGCTCTCACATGGTGTGTGTGTGTGAGACAAGACCAAAGCTCTCACAAGGTGTGTGTGTGTGTGAGACAAGACCAAGGCTCTCACAAGGTGTGTGTGTGTGTGAGACAAGACCACGGCTCTCACAAGGTGTGTGTGTGTGAGACAAGACCAGGTCTCTCACAAGGTGTGTGAGACAAGACCAAGGCTCTCACAAGGTGTGTGTGTGTGTTTGTGAGAGACAAGACCAAGGCTCTCACAAGGTGTGTGTGTGTGTGAGACAAGACCAAGGCTCTCACAATGTGTGTGTGTGTGTGTGTGACAAGACCAAGGCTCTCACAAGGTGTGTGAGACAAGACCAAGGCTCTCACAAGGTGTGTGTGTGTGAGACGAGACAAAGGCTCTCACAAGGTGTGTGTTTGACAAGACCAAGGCTCGCACAAGGTGTGTGAGACAAGACCGAGGTTCTCACAAGGTGTGTGTGTGTGTTTGTGAGAGACAAGACCAAGGCTCTCACAAGGTGTGTGTGTGTGTGAGACAAGACCAAGGCTCTCACAATGTGTGTGTGTGTGTGTGTGACAAGACCAAGGCTCTCACAAGGTGTGTGAGACAAGACCAAGGCTCTCACAAGGTGTGTGTGTGTGAGACAAGACCACGGCTCTCACAAGGTGTGTGTGTGTGAGACAAGACCAAGGCTCTCACAAGGTGTGTGTGTGTGTGAGACAATACCAAGGCTCTCACAAGGTGTGTGTGTGTGACAAGACCAAGGCTCTTACAAGGTGAGTGTGTGTGAGACAAGACCAAGGCTCTCACAAGGTGTGTGAGACATGACCAAGGCTCTCACAAGGTGTGTGTGAGACAAGACCAAGGCTCTCACAAGGTGTGTGTGTGTGAGGCAAGACCAAGGCTCTCACAAGGTGTGTGAGACATGACCAAGGCTCTCACAAGGTGTGTGTGTGAGACAAGACCAAGGCTCTCACAAGGTGTGTGTGTGTGTGTGTGTGAGAGACACAAGACCAAGGCTCTCACAAAGTGTGTGTGTGAGACAAGACCAGGTCTCTCACAAGGTGTGTGTGTTTGACAAGACCAAGGCTCTCACAAGGTGTGTGTGTGTGAGACGAGACCAAGGCTCTCACAATGTGTGTGTGTGAGACAAGACCAAGGCTCTCACAAGGTGTGTGTGTGAGACAAGACCAGGTCTCTCACAAGGTGTGTGTGTGAGACAAGACCAAGGCTCTCACAAGGTGTGTGTGAGAGACAAGACCAAGGCTCTCACAAGGTGTGTGTGTGTGAGACGAGACAAAGGCTCTCACAAGGTGTGTGTTTGACAAGACCAAGGCTCTCACAAGGTGTGTGAGACAAGACCGAGGCTCTCACAAGGTGTGTGTGTGTGTTTGTGAGAGACAAGACCAAGGCTCTCACAAGGTGTGTGTGTGTGTGTGTGTGACAAGATGTGAAGGACAAGACCAAGGCTCTCACAAGGCTGAGTGTGTGTGTGTGTGTGTGTGTGTGTGTGTGTGTGTACTCACCTATATGTACTCACCTATATGTGCTTGCAGGATCGAGCATTGACTCTTGGATCCCGCCTTTCTAGCTATCGGTTGTTTACAGCAATGACTCCTGTGTGTGTGTGTGTGTGTGTGTGTGTGTGTGTGTGTGTGAGACAAGACCAAGGCTCTCACAAGGTGTGTGTGTGTGTGTGTGTGAGACAAGACCAAGGCTCTCACAAGGTGTGTGTGTGAGACAAGACCAAGGCTCTCACAAGGTGTGTGTGTGTGTGTGTGAGAGACACAAGACCAAGGCTCTCACAAGGTGTGTGTGTGTGAGACAAGACCAAGGCTCTCACAAGGTGTGTGTGTGTGTGTGTGTGACAAGACCAAGGCTCTCACAAGGTGTGTGTGTGAGACAAGACCAAGGCTCTCACAAGGTGTGTGTGTATGAGACAAGACCAAGGCTCTCACAAGGTGTGTGAGACATGACCAAGGCTCTCACAAGGTGTGTGTGAGACAAGACCAAGGCTCTCACAAGGTGTGTGTGTGTGAGACAAGACCAAGGCTCTCACAAGGTGTGTGTGTGAGACAAGACCAAGGCTCTCACAAGGTGTGTGTGTATGAGACAAGACCAAGGCTCTCACAAGGTGTGTGTGTGAGATAAGACCAAGGCTCTCACAAGGTGTGTGTGTGTGTGAGATAAGTCCAAGGCTCTCACAAGGTGTGTGAGATAAGACCAAGGCTCTCACAAGGTGTGTGTGTGTGTGTGAGACAAGACCAAGGCTCTTACAAGGTGTGTGAGACAAGACCAAGGCTCTCACAAAGTGTGTATGTGTGAGACAAGACCAAGGCTCTCACAAGGTGTGTGTGTGTGTGAGACAAGACCAAGGCTCTCACAAGGTGTGTGTGTGTGAGACAAGACCAAGGCTCTCACAAGGTGTGTGTGTGTGAGACAAGACAAAGGCTCTCACAAGGTGTGTGTGTGTGAGACAAGACCAAGGCTCTCACAAGGTGTGTATTTGTGAGACAAGACCAAGGCTCTCACAAGGTGTGTGTGTGTGTGAGACAAGATAAAGGCTCTCACAAGGTGTGTGAGACAAGACTAAGGCTCTCACAAGGTGTGTGTGGGAGACAAGACCAAGGCTCTCACAAGGTGTGTGTGTGTGTGTGTGTGAGACAAGACCAAGGCTCTCACAATGTGTGTGTGTGTGACAAGACCAAGGCTCTCACAAGGTGTGTGAGACAAGACCAAGGCTCTCACAAGGTGTGTGTGTGTGAGACAAGACCACGGCTCTCACAAGGTGTGTGTGTGTGTGAGACAAGACCAAGGCTCTCACAAGGTGTGTGTGTGTGTGAGACAATACCAAGGCTCTCACAAGGTGTGTGTGTGTGACAAGACCAAGGCTCTCACAAGGTGAGTGTGTGTGAGACAAGTCCAAGGCTCTCACAAGGTGTGTGAGACATGACCAAGGCTCTCACAAGGTGTGTGTGAGACAAGACCAAGGCTCTCACAAGGTGTGTGTGTGTGAGGCAAGACCAAGGCTCTCACAAGGTGTGTGAGACATGACCAAGGCTCTCACAAGGTGTGTGTGTGAGACAAGACCAAGGCTCTCACAAGGTGTGTGTGTGTGTGTGTGTGTGTGTGAGAGACACAAGACCAAGGCTCTCACAAAGTGTGTGTGTGAGACAAGACCAAGGCTCTCACAAAGTGTGTGTGTGAGACAAGACCAAGGCTCTTACAAGGTGTGTGTGTGTGTGACGAGACCAAGGCTCTTACAAGGTGTGTGTGTGAGACAAGACCAAGGCTCTCACAAGGTGTGTGTGAGAGACAAGACCAAGGCTCTCACAAGGTGTGTGAGACAAGACCAAGGCTCTCACAAGGTGTGTGTGTGTGAGACAAGACCAAGGCTCTCACAAGGTGTGTGTGTGTGTGAGACAAGACCAAGGCTCTCACAAGGTGTGTGTGTGTGAGACAAGACCAAGGCTCTCACATGGTGTGTGTGTGTGAGACAAGACCAAAGCTCTCACAAGGTGTGTGTGTGTGTGAGACAAGACCAAGGCTCTCACAAGGTGTGTGTGTGTGTGAGACAAGACCAAGGCTCTCACAAGGTGTGTGTGTGTGAGACAAGACCAGGTCTCTCACAAGGTGTGTGAGACAAG